>NC_043973.1:45039793-45077846 GCF_902148855.1 Sphaeramia orbicularis
TAGTAGTAGTAGTAATAGTAGTGGTAGTAGTAATAGTAGCAGTAGTTGTAGCAGTAGTAGTAGTAGTAGTAGTAATAGTAGTGGTAGTAGTTTATCCGGTTGTTAATTACTTTAAACAACAAACAAAAACCAACATATCCATGGTTCCATATCCAATGCGACTGAAAGGGTTTAGGCTGAAGTTCAGACTCATTTTGCCTAAGCCTGTTTACAATTAACACAGTGTTTCCACATGAAAACAAACCAACAAACCAACAAAAAAATGTCAGTGTAATCATTGCTGAATATCCAACAGAAGAGAATATATATTTAATTTAATTCAGGTAAATCATGTCCTTATCTCAACTACCAATATTGATCCTGGTCTTTTAAACAAGTATTTTCTTTAGTCAATCCTGAACTCGATATTTTTGAATAACAGTTAATTTGTGCATCTTTTTAACAGTTTTAATTATTGTAAACTGTTTGAATCGATCTTCCAGGCCATTCCAAAGATTAACCCCTCTAGCAGAAATACATCTCCTTTTTTTATTTGTTCTTGCCTTAGCTTTTTTAAAACTGCCGGTTCCTCTGAGACTATTCTGACTTTTCCTACATTCAAACATCTCCTGGATGGAAGGAGGGAGAAGATTATTATGTGCCTTGTCCATCACTACCACTGTATTAAAATCAACGAGAATGTAGGGAAAAGAATAAAAGAGGGATTTTCTTCCAACAAAACAGAAATAAGTATTCTCCTTTAACACAAATGAAGTAGGGGCCAGATTTACTACAGCAGCATAAATTAGTGAGAGCAGATACCATAAAAAAGCGACTACCCAGTTTTTGCTGATGATTTACTAATGATTCGCCAAATTACCAACACAGATGCAGCCACTTCGTTCCAGTAATGACCAGTACTGCTCTACCAAGACCAGCACACATTAGTGCACAGGCAGATTGTGTATACAGGGTGTCCCATAAGTCTCCATACATAGGAAAAATAAACGTTTCTTGACATAAACCATTTTTATTTATATCAGTGGTTCTTAACCTGGGTTCGATCGAACCCTAGGGGTTCGGTGAGTCCGTCTCAGGGGTTCGGCGGAGGTCAAGACACACACTCGACTCATTAGTCGGGTGTGTGTGTCGGGCAAGGTCCGTGTATGTAAACAAACGGCTTCGGAGACTCTTTCTCCGATTGACATCCAATATACGCAGTGTATTGTTGTTGCTTATAGCACTACAACACATCCGGAAGTGTTTATAATCTCTTCCACTCGTCTGACGATGAATTATTTGAGTATTTTCCACATCGTTGTTATGACTTTTGCTACTTCCTGTTAACCACGGAGGCAGCCATGTGTAGCGTTTGTTTACATTTTTCGGTCACCGTACTGGTCAGTTACAATCATGCGATGACCGACACACCGTCGCGGATGGAGAAATCGTATTACGCTAAACCCGTCAGTCACACTGATTTGCAGTAAATATTCATTATTATTGTAGCCTGATGGAAATTAGGTGATGGGTGTGTGTTAAAATGTTAAAAATGATAAATAGCATAAATACAATAAGTTCATTATTGGAATACATAATGTTAAAAATTAAAACCATTTCAGTGTGGTAGTATTAAAAAAGGTCATGTCTTTGTGAAAAGGTGTGTAATTTGTTGTAAGTTCATGCACTGTATTGGTTTAGTTCTTTGAACACAGTGATGTTAATGCACGGTTCATTTTGTGCACCAGTAAAACATATACCTGTGTCTTGAATTTGAAAAAAATCACGTTTCATTTTTTAATAAAGAAGGGTTCAGTGAATGCGCATATGAAACTGGTGGGGTTCAGTACCTCCAACAAGGTTAAGAACCACTGATTTATATAATATGCTCTATATGACTGCCATTTTGTCGGGAACACATTTCAATGCGTGTCTGCTGAAGAACTAGAAAGAAGAAATATAAAGAAATACATGTTAGAACCATATGTATTATGTCTCCTGTGTATGGAGACTTATGGGACACCCTGTAGATCCACCAAATGAAGGCATCAGGGGAGTCTACAACAACACTGGCTCTTTTTACGTTTACTCTTTTTATTGTACGATGGCAGCGTCGTACAAGTTACTTCCAAACTGTAATACATGACAGATTACTTGTTACTATTAAAACCTATTTAACCCTGACCATATTTTCAGGGGGAAAAAACGCCTAAAAAGACATACCCCAACTAAATGAAGAATGACTTCACAATAATAAAGTTCATATGGATGTTCTTGGTGTCTATTGACATTTACAGACCTCACAGAATCTATTCCCATTGTCTAAAATATTGTATCTATTACTATGCCTGAGTAAACTGTAACAAACCAAAAGAGAAATTAGAATTTTTTTTATCCTCGCCTGTTTTTTTCGGCTGGATTGACGATGATATGCATAAATTAATTGTTTGTGTCGGACATTTTTAATAGGCAAGGCAAGTTTATTTGTATAGCACATTTCAGCAACAAGGCAATTCAAGGTGCTTCACACAGGACATTGAAATAAAAGAAACAAAAAGAAACACATTTAAAACATTATAAAAGAAACATGTAAAAGGTGATGAAAAACAGCAAGTAAGAAAACAACACATAAATTCAAAAAAAAAAAAAAAAAAAAAATAGAATAAAATAAAATAAAAATAAAAACACACACATATTAAAGTAAGAGTTGCAGTGCAGAGTTTCAAAGAGAATATAAAATTTAAAAAGTCAAAAGTCTTTTAGTCAAAGGCAGCAGTGAACAGGTGAGTCTTTAACCTGGACTTAAAAGAACTCAGACTCTCAGCAGACCTGATATTTTCTGGTAGTTTGTTCCAGATATATGGAGCATAGAAACTGAACGCTGATCCTCCATGTTTAGTTCTGACTTTGGGAACACCGAGCAGACCTGCACCAGATGACCTGAGTGGTCTGGATGGTTCATACTGGACTAGAAGGTCTCTGATGTATTTTGGGCCTAAACCATTCAGTGCTTTATATGCTAGTAAGAGAATTTCGAAGTCTATTCTCTGAGAGACAGGGAGCCAGTGTAGAGACTTCAGAACTGGACTGATGTGGTCCACTCTCTTGGTCTTAGTAGCGTATATTTCACCCCCCAAAGATTAAAAATCACGTTTGGACATTAAAGTTTGCACTAAAATACACTTTTGATGTACTTTTATTAACATAAGGGTCTAAACTTTGAGCAAAAGTTGAAAAAAACATCAATTGTCCTGATTTATTATATTTTTATAGTAGATGAATATTAATATAAATTTTTTAGGCTCGCAGGCGGGTCGATAGGGCTAAAGGGGTTGTAGTTGCATACTATCTGAAAATATTACTATCTCAAAATTGTAATGAGTTACATGACTCCTGTATTACTTTTGAGTTACATACAGACCCTCATCATAAATCCTAACCTTAACCTGTGTGCAGTAGAAACCAACCCCCCCCACCACCACCACCACCAGTACAAGAGATAGTAGAGCCTTGGGACACATACAGGGTGGGGAAGCAAAATTTACAATATTTTGAGGCAGGGATTGAAAGACAGTGTATGACCAATTAGTTTATTGAAAGTCATGAGAATTTATTTGCCACAAGAAAATTGACATAATAGAAAATGTTTTTATTCTATGTGTCCTCCTTCTTTCTCAATAACTGCCTTCACACGCTTCCTGAAACTTGCGCAAGTGTTCCTCAAATATTCGGGTGACAACTTCTCCCATTCTTCTTTAATAGTATCTTTAAGAAAGTCGACATTGCTGTGTGAGGTTCTATTGGTAGCATGTTCTAAAACGCCCCAAACAGCAGAATCCAGAGGGTTTAGATCTGGGCTAGAAGGCGGCCATAAACATGATTCCCAAAAATTGCTAAAGTTGGATTTGTTGCTGTTGTCAACAAGTGTTTTGGTGTTCTTGTGTAAGATTTTAACTTCAAATCATATTTTACTGCATTCCTAACGGTCTTGTTGTCTACCTCAAGTTCAATTGCCATTTTTCTCATGGATTTGGTTGGATCCTTTAGGATTTTGGATTTGAGAGCTTTAATAAAAGCTTTGGTACGTTTGTTGTTGCTTCCTCCACTTCCAGACTTTCTTGTAATAGTTTTGCTCATAGTCATTCTCTTCTTTCCATTATAAACAGTCTTTATGGACACTCCAACTATTTTTGAAATCTCCTTTGGTGTGACGAGTGCATTCAGCAAATCACACACTCTTTGACGTTTGCTTTCCTGATTACTCATATGGGCAAACGTTTCTGAAAAGGTATGGATAATAGTGTTAGGTATGATTATGACATCAATATATGTTTGGTTTCAGAACAATTGACGTAGTGCCTGCTGAGAAAAAAACAACTAAATGTTCATTGTAAATTTTGCTTCCCCACCCTGTATATTTGTGCCCCAAAGTACATGTGGACGGATAGGTCAGTAAGTAACGCTACGATCGACAATGCTTGCATTTTTCTACATTTTATTTTTATTTCAGCTCATCTGTCCATATTTACGCTGATGGTGGAAACAAACATTTGCAATATAAAGAGCAGTTTCTTGAAAATCAGAGCAGCAGTTTTTACATAACCCCCCTGACAGACGGACAGACGGACAAACATCAATCGCACAACCTCTTTTACAGATGAAACTCCAAATGAAACGGACTGAAACAGAAGCCTCGAATGTCCCTCACAGGCTTTATTATCTCTTCATGTACAATATAAATCAAAAGACATTCATCAGAAAAAAAAAAAAAAAAACATGCAGCGTGGGTCTGAGCTGCCAATGGGGTCGTGACACCCCCACCACCCCGGGGTGATGACCCAGTTAGGATGAAGGGCAAAGGGTGCCACGGTCAGGCTGCCCCAAAGGCAACACTACGCTGTCAAGGGAAATGTTATCAGTATATGACAGACAGGATGGGTGTGTTTTTACTCTCTGTGTCTGTTTGGCAGCAGCTAAATAAACTGTCTCCAGTCATTTTAATGATCAGTAACACTCTGAGTTTCACTGAAAAATACTTACAAAATACACTATATAGACAAAAGTATTGGGACACATTGAATTCAGGTGTTTCTTTTCTAACAGGGGTCTGAGATCAGGGGCGCCGCTACCAATTGTCGGCCCCATGTAAGCTAAACGTTGTAGACCCTTTCATAAAATTCAGTATCTTGTCAACCTGTTGGAACAAGAGAGGGGGGGGTGTCCATACATAACATCACTTGCACTAGCTTGAAAATGAAACTGAAACTTAACATGCTTTCAACGTCTGATTCCTGACTTCCATGCCTCCCTTACACAGCGGATCTTACACGAAATTTTCACAACTTCTACCCTGTATCCACTGGACCTCCTCCTCTGCTCTATACCCCCCCCCCCCAATTGCTGGGCCCCATGAATTTCTCATGTTTACTCCCCCTTATCGATGCCCCAGTCTGGGATACAAAACAATAATGACAAATGTCATGATATACAGGGGTTGGACAAAATAATGGAAACACCTTCACCTCAAGATGATAATGCCCCAATCCATACAGCTAGAATTGTTAAAGAATGGCATGAGGAACATTCTAATGAAGTTGAGCATCTCGTATGGCCGGCACAGTCCCCAGACCTCAACATTATTGAGCATTTATGGTCAGTTTTAGAGATTCAAGTAAGACGTCGATTTCCACCGCCATCGTCTCTAAAAGAGTTGGAGGGTATTCTAACTGAAGAATGGCTTAAAATTCCTTTGGAAACAATTCACAAGTTGTATGAATCAATACCTCGGAGAACTGAGGCTGTAATTGCCGCAAAAGGCGGACCTACACCATATTAAATTATATTTTGTTGATTTTTTAAGGTGTTTCCATTATTTTGTCCAACCCCTGTAGTATTATATTGGGATAAATATCTAGGGATGGGAATTGATAATGATTTAACGATTCCGATTCCATTATTGATTTTGCTTGTCATTTGGATTCCTTATCAATTCTCTTATTGATTCTCATTGGGTGAGGGAATAGAAGAGTACAAACAGGTTTGTTTGCATTAACTGTCTTTTATATTTTCATCTCTACACAGAAAATATAACACATACAGTATGCATAAATGATGTGTGACATAACCTTAGAACAAACCTTCGGCACTAATAACAGATGACACCCTGGTGTTTGCTCTGCCGCTACATTCACAAACGTCATTAAGTAGCGTATCAAACACGTGACATTCCTGCAAATGAATTGCATGCTGTGGGCAAATGTTTGAGCATATTTGAGGAATTTCCCCCTTTGAAGAAATGGAAGCTTTACAAGTGGCCCTGGTGTCATCTTTTGGCATGAAATATAGTTGTACTTTGGAGCATTTCTGCCTTGACGCCATTTTGGTTACGTTCTAAACCAAAACGTGCAATAAAGGCAGAATCAATAAGCAAAATTGTTAAGCAGGCAGGCAAAAGATTCCAAGGAATTGAGCTACTGGGAACCGGTTCTCAAAAACAACCAGTTCTCGATTCCCATCCCTATAAATATCATTACATTGGTTAGTTTTGTGCCTCAGAAGTGGTTTTTACTTCATTTTTTTTCAACATTGATTTTTTTTCTTATCTATGACTATGATTTTAAATGTTCTACCTTTAAATTTCTAAAATATTTTTCGTGCTCTGACTGTAAATAATAATTTTCCACCACAACTAACCATCTGCTTTCTTCATATCTCTTTGAGGAAGAAAAATCTCCCTAAACTTTAAGGAAATATTGTTGTTTTTATCTCACATCATCAGTACATTTTGCAGCTGTAGACATGTGTCCCAATATTTATGTCCATATAGTTTATAAACATTAACATTTCCTTAAAGTTTATTGGGAGATTTGTCTTCCTAAGTCAGATTTGAAGGGGTAGAACATCTAAAATCATTGTCATAAAAAAAAAAGAATGAAGCATTATAGACGCAAAGATGACAATTTAAACCCCTGAATTCAAGGTGTCCCAATACTTTTGTCCACGCAGTGTATATTAAAATAAACAACACTAACTGCTGTGTTCTTTCATCCACATTTCCACCTTGTCTTCTCCTTTAAACATCCAAACCCTTTGACCTACATTCCCCATCCACCCTGTCAATCTCACCCCGTGCGCCCACAGGTAAATACGCCATGAGGGACCTGGTGCACCGCTTACCCGGAGGAAGCAACAACAACAACAGCACCAGTGGCAGCGGAGGAGGGGGAGGCGGAGGAGGCCCCAACAGCAGCAGCCTGGTTGGGAAGACCATGTCCGACGACACCATCACAGCGATCTGCTGCGCTCTGCATGAGGTCATCACCAAGAACATGGAGAACACCAAGGCCCTGAGGGACGCCGGTGGCATCGAGAAGCTCATCGGCATCGCCCGCAGCAAAGGAGACAAGTAAGATGAATGGGAAGACGGAGGGTTTGGATTCAGTTAGAAATCATGTGACGGAATTTTAACCCTTTACAGTTCACTCATAGAAATACTCAGATTTACTGGAGGACCTAACAAGACTTTATTACGTTTGTGAGATTTTAAACACTTCCATGGTCATCTTAATACTCAAAAGATGGAAGAGTCATTTTCTAAGCAAAGATAATGACATCCCATAATAACTTTATACCTTCATAAGCCTCAGAATCAAACTCCATTCTTTTTATTTAGAGCTGAGTCCAGTGGCTTCTATTTTTATCACTTCTTTTCTTTGATTGTAAAAGTTGTCTCTTCATGGTTCTCATTCCATCTGGTGGTCATATACGGTAAATCCCTCTGCATGTTGCTAGAAATAAATTCAGTTCATATCTTTACAATCTAATACATCGGAGTCTTTGGCAGAACTTCACAGCTCTTTATTCTCAACACTAATAATAATTTTAGGTATTTTTTTTAATATTTGAAAGTTGAAATACTAGATATAGACCATTTATGCATTGATGAACACTTCCATGTTTGTCTTAACACTCAAAAGATGGAAAAGTCATTTTATTCGCAAAAGATAATAACATCCCATAATAACTTTATACCTTCATAAGCCTCAGAATCAAACTCCATTCTTTTTATTTAGAGCTGTGTTCAGTGGCTTCTATTTTTATCACTTCTTTTCTTTGATTGTAAAAGTTGTTTCTTCATGGTTCTCATTGCATCTGATGGTCACATAAATCCCTCTGCCTTTTGCTAGAAATAAATTCAGTTCATATCTTTACAGTCTAATACATCAGAGTCTTTGGGAGAACTTCACAGCTCTTTATTCTCAACACTAATGATCATTTTTAGGTAATTTTTTAATATTTGAAAGTTGAAATATTACATGTAGAGCGTTTAAAGCTCAATCAGCTGCTATTTCCAAGACTGCAAATAAAATCAGAAACAGGTTGACAGCTCCTCCTACAGGTGGGGAGGGAGAAAAGCGCTACAAAAAATAAATAAATAAATAAAAATTCAATAGAAGAATGACACATGATGACTGTAGGGTCGTAACACTCAACACACAGAATGGACACGCACATCTCAGCATGTACAGCTGGACTGAATATAATCTGCTCTGAATCATCTCCATATTAACTGATGTTGACTGTAGGATGCACCTTTCTGCATATTCATGTTAATCAGGCAGCCTGCTGCTTCCGTAAGACTGAAATATTCAACATTAGCAGAGCACAGAGGAAACAGGAGGTGTGGAAAATTAAGCATTAAAATAAGGATTCGGAGAGGAACGGAGGAAAACCCATCAGTCCGGTCGACGAATAGGTGGAGTGAGAAAGGGCCGCAGCCTGGTTTTGATGAAGAACAGCGAGGGGAATTATAAAGAAACCTGAAAAAAACATGCTCTCTTCTACTTCATCATCATCAGGAGGAGGAGGAGGAGGAGGAGGGTGGAAATAGAGGCTCAGATTTTAGGCTGTGAGTCAACAGTCAGAACCATCGATAGAAAATAAGGTCCTCCACAGAGTCTGTCTACCTGCACACTGATGTTTTCTGGTGTTTTGTTTTTTATTCTGCGCCTGACAATACAAGCTGTTATTGTTTTTTATGTACTGTATAAAATAGGGGTGTCAAACATGCAGCCCGTGGGCCAAAACCAACACGCCAAAGGGTCCGATCTGGCAAAACTTGTGAAATACAAAAATTAGACTGAAGATATTAACAATCATTTTAGACCAATATGATCTAAAGTGGGTCAGACCAGTGAAATACTATCATAATAACCTATAAATACTGACAACTACAAATGTTCCTCTTTGTTTTAGTGTAAAATAAAAAAAAGACAAACTATCCTTACACAAAAAAAATGTGAATAACCTGAACAAATATAAACAACATTAGGTGTCTTAAGAAAAATAAGTGCATTTTTAACAATATTGCTAAATGTTGCTAAATCTTTTGTGTTTTTGTAGATCCATTTTGATCTGTAAGTTGTAATACACGTGTAAATAATAAACTGAGGCAGAATATTGTTAAAATTACACTTATTTTTCTTTTTTTTGATGAATGTATTGTTATTAAGTCTTTCAAACATACAAAAAGTAAGACAAACACTGAGACATATAGCAGAGGTATAAGACGCCACAAAAATTAAAAAAAAAAATTAAAAATAAAGGGTTCCACTATGTAATTACCCGATCACTTTGTAAGCAGCACACATTATCCAGAGTCAAAAAGGATGCCATACCACATTAAAAAAAAACATTGATCCATTCAACGTGGCACTTATTAATTACTAAGGACAGTTTGTCCATGTAAACACTTTCATAATGTGATTGAAATTTTTTCACTCTAAAGCACAGGTGTCAAACATGCGACTCATGGGCCAAAACCAGCACGCCAAAGGGTCCAATCCAGCAAAATTTGTGAAATACAAAAATTAAATTGAAGATATTAACAGTCATTTTAGACCAATATGATCTAAAGTGGGTCAGACCAGTGAAATATTGTCATAATAACCTATAAAAACTGACAACTACAAGTGTTCCTCCTTGTTTTAGTGTAAAATTAAAAAAAGACAAACTATCCTTACACAAAAAAAATGTGAATAACCTGAACAAATATAAACAACATTAGGTGTCTTCAGAAAAATAAGTGCATTTTTAACAACAAGTGGGTGAGACCAGTGAAATACTGTCATAGCTAGAAAAGCACAGACCTTCACCAAGGCAGATCACCCCCCCCCCCCCCCCCCCCCCCCACCTCCAGCCCCCGTCACCACCAAAATTTAATCATTTGTTCCTTGTGCCAGTATCAACATTTCCTTAAAATTTCCTGAAAATCCATCCGTAACTTTTTGAGTTACTTTGCTAACAGACAAACAAACAGACAAACCCCGATGAAAACACAACCTCCTTGGCGGAGGTAATAACCTATAAATAATGACAACTATAAATGTTTCTCTTTGTTTTAGTGTAAAAAAAAAAAAAAAAAAAAAAAAACAAGGAAAATTAGGTGAAAATATTTACATTTACAAACTATCCTTACACAAAAAATATAAATAACTTGAATGAATACAAACAACATGAAATGTCTCATGAAAATGTCAGAAATTTTTAACAGTATAGCTGTGAAATGGGCCTTAAATTCTGTTCTAAGTAGTCCTAAAAGTCTTAAATATAACTCGTAGAAACCTGTAGGAACCCTGTAAAATGACTTGGACACCCGTGGTATAAGGAATTGTCGAATCAACAGTTTAATTTTGTTGTTTTCATAATGATCCAAAGTTAAACCTATGTTTTCCTTTTTTCCCCGACAGATTACTTCAAGTTGCTTGCTCTGTGTCACTAGCACAAGGCAGGCTTTTGTAATCAGAGGCCAAAACAATAACATTCACCGAAATGTCTGGAAGAAATAAATTCTAATTTCCGAGGTGCTGATAAGGCCATATGAGCCAATTAGACTCCTAGCCATTAGTCAGCTGAGTCAAACCCTGCAGGATGTGGAATGAAATATTGGCCGATCAATCAATCTCCTGAGCAATTATTCAATTTGGCCTGAAAACAATTTAAATGCCATATTTGAGGAGATAAAGAGGACATTTTCATTCTGCGTCGCCCATCGAGCTGATGCGTCTCCTTCTGACTCACTGACTTTGCTTTATGTCTGCGTTAGTGCGCTGTCATGTTATTATAGCTTCCACTCGCCTAAAGCCAAACAAAGGACAGCCGAGCTTTATTCTCTGTGTGGTTTTTTTTTCCTCCCTGCTGAATTCCCAGACATAGTCCTAAAGTGGGTGAAAGCGGCGTCTCAAGTCCTGAACAGCATGTGGCAGTACCGAGACCTCCGCAGCCTCTACAAAAAGGTAAAGACTGTACGCCCGAGTGCGCTCTGGAAATGTCAGTCACGTTGATGCTTCAGTAAATATTACTGTCAGACTGGAAACGGAGTCATTACAGATGATTCAATTGTAAAGCGTGTAAGTACTTTATCATTCGGTAACACTATCTCCCATCTCTCTCCTCTCTCTCTCTCTCTCTCCTGCAGGATGGTTATTCCAGTACCATTTTGTCGGTTCGTCCTCCACGATAGAGAGAGACAGGCAGCGACCTTACTCGTCTTCTCGTACTCCGTCCATCTCCCCCGTACGGACCTCACCCAACAATCGATCAGGTGAGTCTGATCCTCCTTTAACCCTTAAAGACCCAAACAACCGCTGTTAACCAAAAACATCGACTGATCTAAGACGTTTAATAAAGTCTGATCTACTAATTCTGTCAATACATGTCAATAATTGGTGTAAAATATAGTTTGTCGTCTTTTTCGCGGTCATCAGATATGACCCATTTGGACGCTCAGAGGCTCCGTAGTTACCATGGAAACACCGTCATCTTCTACAACATTGATTCACCAGTAAAACCCATGGAGGTGGATCAATGACAGTGGAAGGACACACTGGGTTTATGTTCAGTTACTGAGAGATTTTACTGAAAAAGTCACTTTTTCTTCAGTTTTTGCTGTTTCTGATATAATAATAACCCCCAACTTCAACCCCCCCCCCCCCCCTTTAACCCCTAAGACCCAGACAGCTCCTGATTCTCAACAAGGTTTTTATCGTTAACGAAAACTAACGAAATGACAAAAACTAGAATTGTAAAAGCATTTTCGTTAACTGAAATGAATAAAAACTATAATTAAAAGAAAAAAATGATAACTAACTGAAACTGTATTGTGTGTTTACAAAACTAACTAAAACGTATAAAAATTCTGGATGAAATTCCCTTCGTTTTCATCTTTGTCAATGCCGGGTTGATATAAAATCGATTTATTTCCCTCAAGCAATTTTAGCTGCTGGCACTATACGATATTTAACGGTCCGTCACTTGTGGTTTAGTCGTCTTCTGGTCCCCACTTTACCTGGAAACATGGAGATTAAAGTTGGGAGAAAGCAGCAGAGTCCTGTCTGGGATTTATTTGAATTCACGGCGAAGAAGATAAAAGATATAAAGAAACTAAAACTAAGCATTTAGAAAATAACAGAAACTAATGAAAACTAGCAAACCTGCTCTAAAAACTAATTAAAACTAACTGAATTACAGAAAAAAAAGTCAAAACTAAATAAAACTAAACTAAAATGAAAATCCACAACTATTCTAACCTGGATTCTCAACCATCTACTGATCTAAAATGTTTAAAAGCTTCTAATCTACTAATCCTATCAATACGTGTCAATAATTGGTGTAAAATACAATTTGTCGTCTTTTCACGGTCATCAGATATGACCCATTTGGACATTCACAGGCTTCATAGTTACCATGGAAACACCATCATCTTCTACAACATTGATTCACCAGTAAAACCCATGGAGTTGGATCAGTGACAGTGGAAGGACACACTGGGTTTATGTTTCGTTAATGATAGATTTGACTGAAAAAGTCACTTTTTCTTCAGTTTTCTCTGTTTCTGATATAATAACTCTCAGCTTTAATTTGAGTTTTAATGAACATCTACATGTTCAGTAAATTAAATATAGGAAAATACATATATGCAAAATGCACACTAGTCGCTTTTCCACAAATTGCACGAATATAACTTGTGCATAAAAATGTACCTAATGGAAAAAACGATTTCACCAAAACTCTTCAATAACAGTTTTTGTGCTGGCTGGTCTCTTCTCTGTTCTGATGTAATAACCTTTGAATTTACTGAGTTTTCATGAACATCTAAAGTATATGTAGGAAGTTAAAAATACATGATTTACAGTGACAAATGCATGGATGCATGAATGATATTCGAATAATGGTTATAAAATCACTTAAGAAAGGTTGAATAGAGAGAAAACCCAGTAAACAGCAGTAAAACCTATGGAGTTTGATAAATGATAGTGGTTGTAGATGTGTTTTGTTTTGTTCAGTTGTTGATGTCTTTGCTTCATAAGTGACTTTTTTTCTGTTTTCCTTGTTTTTTTAACATAATATCCTTCAACTTTAATGTGATCTTCCATAAACATCTACACAATCAGTGAATTAAATACAGGAAAATACATGTTTTACCTCTGAAAAATGCAAAATACAGAGGATAATATTCAATATATGATGATAAATCTTTTAAGAAAGGTTAAATCTAGAGGAAAGTTAATTTATGAACTGACATAAAGGTAGCTGTGGGTCTTTATGGGTTAAACCTCCACTCCCTCCCCCTCCTTTTTTTTTTCTTCCTCCTCTATCACTCTTCCCATCAGGTCAGTCCAGTCAAACAAACACTTCTCCATTACAGCTAAAGTCTGCGCTAACCTTCACACTACAGCAGCTACCGACAAATTAGTCTGCTGTCAAGAAAAGCTCTTCCCAATTCCCTATTTTTCACCTCCTCGGCTCCTCGGTACTCAAATGTGACCCGGAAATCGATCTCGATGCGCCATCTGAAGGATGTCTTAATTCACTAGAATACCATCAGCAAACAAGATACACATGAAATACACAAATTAGACTGACGATATTAACAATCATTTACATCGATATGATCTAAAGGGGGGTCAGAACAGTAAAATACTGTCAGAATAACCTAGAAATAATGACAAACTACTAACGTTTGTTTGTTTAGGCGGTTTAAAAAAGTTAAATTACATTGATGCTGTCAAGTTGTTAGATGGGGAAGCACACTTCGGATGTTTTGGGTGAAATTCGATTTTTTTGGGTGCTCATTCATATTACACTTTAACCCTATGACACCAAACGTATCATATTTGATACGTGAGTTTTGAAAACCCTCTACATGATCAGGGTGATATTTTTGTTCTTGAAAACCTGATGTATACAATTAGATACATGCAATACACAGATAATCACCAGGGGGAGGAATTCATTCACCAGAGGCCTTTCCAGTGACACTACAAGACTGTCATTAATGAGGAAGGAGGAAGAAACTGGGACAATTTAGAAAGGAATTACCAATTTGTTAGACTGTTTGTGTTATATTATGTTTTTGTTTGTTCAAAAATAATATTTGAGCATTGAGACCTGATGTATCAAATATGATACAAAATTGAAACTCATACATGGAAATTGATCTTTGAAAAAAACATTTTTAGTAGTTCAGAGGGACCAATAAAGGCTCCAGTTTCAAAGAACTGGAATTTCTGTCAGTGATTTAATTATCAGGCTTTACAGGGTTAAATCCCGACTTCTATCAGTTTTGAGTATGAACTGAATGCGACCCTGAAGTGACCGCATGCGCAAAAGAGACGTAATACATGACCATGCAGGCACGCACTGTGTTTACGGAAGGAATATATTTTTCCTTGGACACATAATTGTGATGTTTGTCGCATTTTAATGACTTAAAGGTTGGATAAATGCGACCTGGCTGTTTAAACTGGAAGTCGCATTGCAAATATCAGATACGTATCAGATTTAGGAGCACATATGAAAGTGGCCTGGGTTGGATTTAAAAAAGTCAAATTTGTGCTGTTCAAACTGTCTGTAACAGATCAGATACAGGTCACATATGGGCAAAAAAATCGGATTGGGCCACATTTACCAACAGTCATGAACGTAGATATCATAAATCCACAGTTTGGTGGTTTATAAAAACATCCTGTCAGTAGTCACTTTTCCATTGGACATCTGCGCAAAACTTTACCAATATTTACTAAATGTTGGAAAAACATAAGTGCGTAATGTCGTTTTTTTCCATTATATCACAAATGCAATGATTTGTTTATTTATTATCACAAGATGACAAGAAGTCATTCCATTAATATTTTGTTGATTTACAGATATATTCATTATTATTATTATTATATATCACCCCTCTATCTCGTACTAAATTAAAAATGATTGATGTTTCCTGGTGTGTCCACACATACCGCGACATGTTTCTTCTTCTTCTTCACTTGTTTAACATACGTCAACATTCAGTTTTTTAATTCGCCTGACTCTTAGTTGCGAAAAAAGGTCTTTTCCAATGCGTTTTGCGTGATGTACCATTTGCGCTATGCCCGAAAAACCACCTCTTGCCAGCGCAAAACTTTAATGGAAAAATTGACTTTTTGGCAAAATTTTTCCTTTAGGTAAACTTTTTTATGCACAAGTTATATTTGCCACAATTTGAGAGTCAATGGAAAAAGCGACTAGTGTCAGGGTGAACTTAAATAGTTATTGTAGCAGCTTTGAGACAACAAGTGAACCTGATCGTCCCCTAACATTTCAGGAAATGAAAGGGCCGAATTCCACTGTTGAATTACAATAAAGATGCGAATTACATTACATTAAAACTGCGCAAGCACTGAACAAGCATGGCTATGTCCTTCTGGTCAGCTGTTTATCGTTACTCTCGACGCAAATTCCCAGATACATTCTCGTATCAAAACTTTTAATCGAAAAATGAGACTTTTGGCGAAATTGTCGTTTTTCATAAAGTAAATTTTTCACTGTTTTTTTTAATCACCTGACTCTAGTTGCAAAAAAAGGTCTTTCCATGGCAATTTTGCGTGATGTACCATTTGCGCTACGCCCGAAAAACCACCTCTTGCCAGCGCAAAAACTTTAATTCGAAAAAATTAGACTTTTGGAAAAATTGTCCTTTTCCTTTAGGTAATTTTATGCGCAAGTTATATGTTGCGCAATTTGAGAGTCAATGGAAAAAGCGACTAGTGTCAGCTTTGAGAAGCAAGGGACCCTGACCTTCCCCCTAAAATTTCAGGAAATGAAGGCAGAATTCCACTGTTGAATTTACAATAAAGATGCGAATTAACATTTACATTAAAATTGCGCAAGCACTGAACAAGCATGGCTATGTCCTTTGGTCAGCTGTTATTGTTTGCTTTCCGATGCAAATTCCTCGATACCTTCTCGTCTCAAAAACTTTAATCGAAAAATGAGACTTTGGTGAAATTGTCGTTTTTTCCATTAAAGTAAATTTTCATCTGTTTTTTTAATTCACCTGACTCTGTGCAAAAAACGGTCGTTCCATGGCAATTTTGCGTGATGTACCATTTGCGCTACGCCCGAAAAACCACCTCTGCCAGCGCAAAAACTTTTATAATCGAAAAATTAGACTTTTTGGAAAAATTGTCCCTTTTTTCCTTTAGGTAAATTTTTATGCGCAAGTTATATTTGCGCAATTTGAGAGTCCATGGTAAAGCGACTAGTGTCAGCTTTGAGACAGCAAGGGACCCTGACCTTCCCCCTAAAATTTCAGGAAATGAAAGTGGAAGAATTCCACTGTTGAATTTACAATAAAGATGCGAATTACATTTACATTAAAATTGCGTGAGCACTGAACAAGCATGCTATGTCCTTCTGGTCAGCTGTTTATCGTTTACTATCCGAGCAAATTTCCAATACATTCTCGTATCAAAAAACTTTTAATCGAAAAATGAGACTTTTGTGGAAATTGTCATTTTTTCCATTAAAGTAAATTTTCATCCTCGTTTTTTTAATTCACTTGACTCTAGTTGCAGAAAAAGGTCTTTCCTTCATTGCAATTTGCGTGATGTACCATTTGTGTTACGCCCGAAAAACCACCTCTTGCCAGCGCAAAAACTTTAATGGAAAAATTTTACTTTTTGGCAAAATTGTCCTTATTCCTTCAGGTAAATTTTTATGCGCAAGTTAAATTGCGCAATTTGAGAGTCAGTGGAAAAGCGACTAGTGTCAGCTTTGAGAACAGCAAGGGACCCTGACCTTCCCCCTAACATTTCAGGAAATGAAAGGGCAGAATTCCACTGTTGAATTTACAATAAAGATGCGAATTACATTTATATTAAAATTGCGTGAGCACTGAACAAGCATGGCTATGTCCTTCTGGTCGGCTGTTTATCGTTGCTTTACGACGCAAATTCCCCGATACATTCTCGTATTAAAAAAACTTTTAATCGAAAAATGAGACTTTTGGCGAATTGTCATTTTCCATGAAAGTAAATATTTACACGCGCAAGTTATATTTGCCGGGTCAATTTGAGGATCAATGGAAAAGCGACTTTGCAGAAGAAGAAGTAAAACTTAAGTGGGGGAGAACTTACACATAATTTGCATCAGAAAGTAATTCGTGTTTTTCCTCGAAGCTTCATTTTTTCGGCTGCATCTAAAGTATTCAGAACAGATGATGAGATAAATAAACTAAATATGTCCAATAAAGCCAAATAAAACCACCATTAACACCTAGATGATTTCTAAAGTCATTGTTTTGGAGCCGTGATAGTTGCAAAACTGCCAATAATAGGCTAAATAAGACTAATATTAATACACTCGCATTTGGAACAGCATCAGAATGCGTATTAGATCGCATTATGACCATACGGAGGGAAAATGTATTATCATTTATGAAATAACTGGACATGGATATGAAAAAAGGCTTGATTTACAAAGGCTGCAAACTGGAAATGGCACAATGCTAATAAGTGTAATCTGGAAGCGAGTTGGACTTTTTCTTGTTTTGTTTCTCAGTTTCCAGCCATGAGAGCAGTCACAGATGGCACGACAAACCATTTTCACAAACAGAAGAATCCGTTCATTTGGGAGACACGTTTGTTAAATCTGTACGTTTTCCACAGCAGGTGTTTAGAGCAGACGAGAGGAGACGGTGTTTTTTAAATGTTTGTGTTAGCGTTTGGGTTTATGTTAACGGCGGCGATGCGGGAACACAGACAGACGACGGTAACGCTGTGGATATTAGAGGAAACACAACCCCAACCGTCAGCAGGAGGACGTTCGTAGATATGACTATGACCAGACTGAACTCATTAACCCTTAACGCTCTGTGATAAACACTGGAGCCAAATGAAAAGAAGACGCAAATTCACGGAGATTTAAAACAGGTTTTGATGAATGTTGACGAATCATGTAGAATATTTATTTTATCCACTGAGTAATTTAGTTTAGTCGGCTTCTTCTTCTTCTTCCTCTTCTTTTCCTTCTTCTTTTCTTCTTATTCATCTTCTTCTTCTTTTCTTCTCATTCATCTTCTTTTTCTTCTTCTTCTTCTTCATCTTCTTTTTTTCATTGTCTTTTTCCTCTTCATCTTCTTTTCTTCTTCTTCATCTTTTCTTCTTCATCTTTTTCTTCATCCTTTTCTTCTTCCTCTTCATCTTCTTGTCTTCATCTTTTTCTTCATTTTCTTTTCTTCATCTTTTCTTCATCATCATCTTTTTTCTTGTTCTTCATCTTCTTTTTCTTGTTCATCTTCTTTTCTTCATTTTCTTTTTCTTCATCTTTTCTCCTTCATCTTTTTCATCTTCATCTTTGTCTTCTTTTTATTGTTCTTTTTCTTCTTTGTCTCATTCATCTTTTTCTTCATCTTCTTTTTCTTCTCCTTTGTCTTCTTCATCTTCTTTTTCATCTCCTTCCTGTTCTTTTTCCTCATCATTTTATTTGTCTTCTTCCTCTTTTTTCTCTTTTTCTTCTTCATCATCTTTTTCTTTGTCTTCCTCATCTTCTTTGTCTTCTTTGTTTTCCTTTTCTTCTTCCTCTTCTTTGTTGTCTTCTTCATCTTCTTTTACTTCATCACTTTCTTCGTCTCCTTTGTCTTCTTCCTCCTCTTCATCTTTGTCATTTTCTTCTTCATCTTCCTCTTCTTTTCTTCTTCCTCCTCTTCATCTTCTTTGTCTTCTTTTTCGTAGTCTTCTTTTTCTTCTTCATCTTCTTTTTCCATCTTCATCTTCTGTCTTTTTTTTCTTCTTGTTCCTTTTTCTTCTTTGTCTCATTCATCTTTTTCTTCATCTTCTTTTTCCTCTCCTTTTTCTTCATCTTTTTCATCTTCTTCCTTTTCTTCTTTCTTCATCATTTTCTTTGTCTCCTTTGTCTTCTTCCTCTTCCTCTTTTTTCTTTTTCTTCTTCATCATCTTTTTCTTTGTCTTCCTCATCTTCTTTGCCTTCTTTGTCTTCATTTTCTTCTTCCTCTTCTTTGTTGTCTTCATCTTCTTTTACTTCATCATTTTCTTCGTCTCCTTTATCTTCTTCCTCCTCTTCATCTTTGTCTTTTTCTTCTTCCTCTTCATCTTCCTCTTATTTTTCTTCATCCTCTTCATCTTCTCCTTTTTCGTAGTCTTCTTTTTCTTCTTCATCATCTTTGTCTTCTTTTTCTTCTTGTTCTTTTTCCTCTTTGTCTCATTCATCTTTTTCTTCATCTTTTTCATTTTCTTCCTCTTCTTTTTCATCATTTTCTTTGTCTCCTTTGTCTTCTTCCTCTTCCTCTTTTTTTGTCTTTTTCTTCTTCATCATCATCATCTTTTTCTTTGTCTTCCTCATCTTCTTTGTCTTCTTTGTTTTCCTTTTCTTCTTCCTCTTCTTTGTTGTCTTCTTCATCTTCTTTTACTTCATCATTTTCTTCGTCTCCTTTGTCCTCTTCCTCTTTTTTGTCTTTTTCTTCTTCTTCATCATCTTCTTTTTCTTTGTCTTCCTCATCTTTGTCTTCTTTGTCTTCATTTTCTTCTTCTTCCTCTTCTTCTTTGTTGTCTTCTTCCTCCTCTTCATCTTTGTCTTTCTTCTTCCTCTTCTTCATCTTCCTCTTCTTTTTCTTCATCCTCTTTATCTTCTTTGTCTTCTCCTTTTTCGTGGTCTTCTTTTTCTTCTTTTTCTTCTTCTTCTTCATCTTCTTCTTCTTCACCTAATTTTCATTGAAAAAAGCGAAATAATCAATTATTATAAGAAATATTACATTCACAGAGATTTAAAACAGGTTTTGTATTTAATATATTAAATAAATATATTATAATAAATCTTGATAAATCACTTAAGAAAGGTTCCAGCATAAAGACAAACTCATTAGGGAACAGTCCCCAAAGTATCACTGGGTCTGTATGGGTTCAGAAAGTGCATAAAAATGGATCCAATCCTCTTAGACCTCTGAGGGTTACCGCCTTAAATGCTGTATTTTTTTTTTTTTTTTAAATTTGGTTTAGTTTTTTGAGCTGATGAAAAAAGAGTCGGCCTCATAGACGTGTGAGTAAATACAGCAGCAGAGACAAAGAGACACGGTGAGGAAAGATGAGTCAATATTTACCTCCGTCAAATCACAGTCAAGGTTTGAGAAGAATGGAAGCCCACCCACGTCCAAACAGCCCCCCCGCCCTAGTTTTACCAAAGCACAGGTTAGTTCGTGGGAATAATCCACAGACACAACCCTCAGTGCTGCTGCCTTTGTCCAAACCGGGCAGGTAATTGAAAAATCGCAATTTCCGAAATAACCCCGAGACGTAATTCTTTAAAAGTAGCCCACGTGTCCTGGGGTAAATAGTTGCCCCCCCACCCCCTGCTGTCGTTTCTCCGTTAGTGATGATGTGTGTGTCAGGATTGATGGTTGAAATAATTCCCCTTGTGTGTGTTTTTGTGTTGTTGTTTTGTGTTTTTTTTTTTAAAGCGAGCGCTCCCGCTTCCCCCAGAGAGATGATGGCGTTGAAGGAGCGGAAGGCGGACTACGAGTCAACCGGCAATGCCAGTTACCATAGCAACAAGGGCGAGCACACATCCCGGAAGGACGCCATGACGGGTAGGAGTCCCATACACCGTCACTAAAACACCAACTCTGTCAGATGAAAAACTGTCAACGACATCATGTGATCTGGGGTTTTTACCCTCGGCCTTCGCCAAAGGGTGTTGTCATCAGTTGGTCGTCCATCCGTCCGTCCATCCGTTCGTCTGTATGTGCAAAACTTTGGTGTGGACTGAAGGCCGAGGGTTTTCAAATGCATGCACGTTATTTTACTGTTTCTGTCAAGGTCATGATAGTGGAGTTTAATAAAGTCTTATCTTATCTGATTTTTCCTTTCCTTATCTTATCTTACCTTACCTTATCTTATTTACCTTGCCTTATCCTATTTTATCTTACCTTACCTTATTTTTCCTTTCCTTATCTTACCTTACCTTATCTTATCTTATCTTACCTTACCTTATCTTATTTTATCTTACCTTACCTTATTTTTCCTTTCCTTATCTTATCTTACCTTATCTTATCTTACCTTACCTTATTTTTCCTTTCCTTATTTTATCTTACCTTATCTTACCTTAGCTTATCTTACCTTACCTTACTTTATTTTTCCTTTCCTTATCTTATCTTACCTTATTTTTCCTTTCCTTATCTTATCTTACCTTATTTTTCCTTTCCTTTCCTCTCCTTTCCTTATCTTATTTATCTTACCATACCTTATTTTTTCCTTTCCTTATCTTACCTTATTTTTTCCTTTCCTTATCTTACCTTAACTTATTTTCCTTTCCTTATCTTATCTTACCTTATTCTCCTTATCTTATCTTATCTTATCTTATCTTATCTTATCTTATCTTATCTTATCTTACCTTATCTTACCTTACCTTACCTTCTTACCTCTTATTTTTATCAGTGAGTTGTTGAAGTGTTTGTTAATTAATTAATTTATTTATTTATTTATTTTTATTATTATTATTATTATTATTATTATTATTATTATTATTATTATTATTATTATTATTATTATTATTACTTTTGGTGTTAGTTTTAACTTTTTCTTTAATCTGGAGTATTTTTTCAGTGAATATTGAACAAAACAACACAACAAAACATCATGTAATGATTAAATAACACATATTTACTAGAAAAATAACTATAATTCACTGTAAATAAAAAGTTGTGTTTCAAGTCTTATGTACAACTCCAGTCCCAGAAAAGTTGGGATGCTGTGTAAAATGTAAACAAAAACACAAAGCAGTGATTTCCTAATCTCATAAAATCATGTTTTATTCTCAGTAGAACATAGTGAACAGTGACTTGTGTTACAGTCATGTCTGGTTTTAACTCAGCGCTGCCTCAGGGACCACAGATCGGCAACTATTGATTTTTTTTTTCTCCCTTGTGTACAGAGATTCCTCCAGAATGTGAGTCTTGTGATTATATTATGTACATGTATAAATACTGTCTCCATAATTTATGTCGAGGTACATTCTTCAGTTGTCACAGACCGGTTATTTCTGACAGATTCTACTTCTTTAAAGCCCTGTTCACACAAATATGGATATTTTTCTAAACAAATATTTTCTTCCCACATTAATTTATAATATATCTGTCCACACAACATAACAAAAACATGTCCAAACTGGTTTAAAATCTCTGACAAACCATAGTTGTTGGTGCCGTGGATAATACTGGACCTAGCGGACGCAGAGTGACTTCTCATGTCATCTTGTGATAATACAGGGTGGGGAAGCAAAATTTACACTATTTTGAGGCAGGGATTGAAAGACAGTGTATGACCAATTAGTTTATTGAAATTCATGAGAATTTATTTGCCACAAGAAAATGTACATAATAGAAAATGTTTTTATTCTATGTGTCCTCCTTCTTTCTCAATAACTGCCTTCACACGCTTCCTGAAACTTGCGCAAGTGTTCCTCAAATATGTGGGTGACAACTTCTCCCATTCTTCTTTAATAGTATCTTCCAGACTTTCTCGTAATAGTTTTGCTCATAGTCATTCTCTTCTTTCCATTATAACAGTCTTTATGGACACTCCAGCTATTTTTGAAATCTCCTTTGGTGTGACGAGTGCATTCAGCAAATCACACACTCTTTGACGTTTGCTTTCCTGATTACTCATATGGGCAAAAGTTTCTGAAAAGGTATGGATAATAGTGTTAGGTATGATTATGACATCAATATATGTTTGGTTTCAAAACAACTGACGTAGTGCCTGCTGAGAAAAAACAACTAAATGTTCATTGTAAATTTTGCTTCCCCACCCTGTATATAAACAATTCATTGCATTTTTGATTTAATAGAAAAACCAACGTTACGCACTTCTGTTTTTTCGACATTTAGTAAATATCGGTAAAGTTTTGCGCAGATGTTTAATGGAAAAGCTACTACTGACAGGATGTTTTTATAAACCACCAAAATGTGGATTTATGATATCTACGTTCATGACTGTTGGTAAATGTGGCCCAAATCCAATTTTTCTGCCCATATGTGACCTGTATCCGATCTGTAACAGACAGTTTGAACAGCACAAATTCAATTTTCTCAAATCCGACCCAGGCCACTTTCATATGTGGTCCTAAATCCAGTATGTATCCAATATTTTGCAATGCGACTTCAGTTTAAATGGCCATGTCACATTTATCCGACCTTTACATCATTGAAATGCGACAAACATCACAATTCTGTGTCCCATGCGGGAAAATATATTTACTTCCGTAAACACAGCGCATACCTGCGTGGTCATGTATATTGTCTCTTTTGCGCATGCGGGTCACTTCAGGGTCACATTCAGTTCATACTCAAAACTGATAGAAGTCGCATTTAACCCTGTAAAGCCTGAATAATTAAATCATTGACAGAAAATTCCAGTCTTTGAAACTGGAGCCTTTATTGGTCTTTCTGAACAATCCCAAACATTTTTTTTTTTCAAATATCAGTTTCCATGTATGAGTTTCAGTGTTGTATCATATTTAATACATCGGGTCTCAATGCTCAAATATTATTTTTAACAAACAAAAACATATATAACAGAAACATGTCTAAACAAATTGGTAATTCATTTTCAAAATTGTCCCAGTTCTTCCTCCTTCCTCATTAATGACAGTCTTGTAGTGTCACTGGAAAGGCCTCTGGTGAATGAATTCCTCCCCCTGGTGGATTTTCTGTGTATTGCATGTATCTAATTGTATACATCAGGTTTTTCAAGAACAAAAATATCACCCCTGATCATGTAGAGGGCTTCAAACTCATGGATCAAATATGATACTTTTGGCGTTATAGGGTGAATTCAGGGGTGTCAAACATGAGGCCCGTGGGCCAAAACCGGCCCGCCAAAGGGATGAATCTGCAAAGTGAAAAAATTACACTGAAGATATTAACAGTCAATGATGTCGAACTGGTTTTAGTTCAGGTTCCACATACAGAACAACATGATCTCAATTAAAATAATAAAATAATTACCTATAATAATGACTCCATTTTTTTCTTGGTTTAATGTCAATCAAATCAATCTATAAAAGTTTTATTTAACCTCCTGAGACCTAGGAAATGTCAGCAAAGTACAAGCTTTTTGTTTTTTTATTAAATAAGTGCCTATATTGGAAACATCATGATGCAACTTTTTTTTTTCAGATGCAGTTTTTTTTTTAAATTATGGAATGTCCTTGTGGTGGACAGTTTTCTTTTCTTTTTTTTTGTTTTTGTATAAAGTTGTGAAACTCTTGACCACAAATGTGGACAGAAAACCTATAGCTGGGTCTGAGGAGGTTAAATAGTGCTGCATCATAACAAAAGTTATCTCTTGACACTTTACATGTAGAGCTGGTCTAAACCTGTTAATGTAGAAAAATAATAAAACAATGACAAATCCAATTCTTCTATTGTTTCAGTGCAAAAAAATAACATTAAATTATGAAAATATTTACATTAACAAACTATCATTTAACAATAAAATGTGAACAACCTGAACAAATATTAAAATGTCTAAAGAAAATGATGTGCACCATTATTAATATTGTTAAAATTGCACTTATTTTTCTCACGAAATGTTCATAGTAGACATGTTTTCTATGTTGTATTGTGAGTAAACTATGTTTTCATGGGGCTGGAAATTACTGCAGTATGTTTTTAATTATTATATTTTACATGGCATCACAAGGTTTTTGAAATTGGAGATGTATGATATGAATTTAGGATGAAAACGAAACACATTTTCAGTGGTAATTTTGGTTTATTAGTTTTATGTACAGTCTCTATTATATTAAGATATATTTTCTATTGGTGTAATTTATTGTGATAGTTTTGACTTTTTGTTGTTTTGTTTCATTTTTATTGTCATTTCATGAAAATGTCCTCTTCACACCCTACTTTTCATCATTTTTGTTTTCATTAACAATAATAACCATGGGGCTTTTTCTGCACTTTAATAATGCAGGAAATACAAAATGTCCTCATTTATATTCCTCTTCCTATTGAACAACGGTCTGCACACACTCCTCCTGAGATTTAGTCAATAAAATCTGATTGAACACTTCAGAGCAGACGTTTTATTAGTCCTTATCTTGACTCTTGTCCTCTGCAGGTCAAATCTCCGGTGGCTCTTCACACTACACCGAGGAGCGTACGTGTCCCCGACAGACGACCTGAAGTATAACCAGGTATGAAGGTTTCTGTACTAACGAATAGACACGCTTAATTTATTTACTTTGTAGAGTTTCCAGTAGAAATCAGGATCAGGATCATGTTTGTGTGTTACAGTTGTTCCATTCAAATACAATAAAAAGTAGGAGGAAAGAAAGGAAATAAAAAAAAACATAGATAGATAGATAGATAGATGATAGATAGATAGATAGATAGATAGATAGATAGATAGATAGATAGATAGTAGATAGATAGATAGATGATAGATAGATAGATAGATAGATAGATAGATAGATAGATAGATAGAAAAGTGAAAGGACAGAATTTATCAATACAACAAAATCATATTATAAAAATAAATAAATATATGTAACAAATAGAACACTATTAACATACATATAATAAATGTATAGAACGATGAAAGAAAACTACATGTTTTTGTTTTCTTTTCCCTTGTCATATAAAAAAAAATAAAAAAAAAACTACTTATTAAAACACCCTACTAAACACAATTAGAACAGCAGTTTGTACAATATTTACTTGAAATATTATCAATATATAATAAAGAAGGCTACATTAATAAGAGTGGAAAAAAAGAGTGAAAATGAAATGTTTTCTTTTGTCTTTTCTTTATATGTGTGTATGTGTGTGTGTGTGTATAGTTTGTGTTTTAATAGTATTTATTTTATTTTAATGTATTTATTATCAAAATATTTATGAAAAAATAATAATAAATACATTAAAATACTTATTAAATTTAAAAAAACACTATTAAACACAATTAGAACAGCAATTTGTACTAGACACTATATTGTCAATATAATAAGTAAAGAAGGATACATAATAAGTGTGAAAAAATTGTTGTGTTAAAGTGAAAGAACGACAACAACATCCCAAAGATGATATTGTATGAAGTGGAATCATTTGAGCTGCTGAAATATTCCACATCTGACAGAACAGAAGCGTTACATCTCACACTCGTGCCCTTCCTTCTTTATGTTTAAGTTGGTGTTTTTTGGCTGTTCAGTCTCCACTTCTCTTTATGACTCAGCCTCTTGTTGAAGGAAAGGGAGTCGTTCTGCGGAGCCTCTGTAGTAATTTCTAGTAAACAAACTTCACAATACAGGCGGAAATGCAAAAGGATAGTGATACCACTGGGAACGCGGTGAACTTATAAACTTATATAGAGTCGTGTTAAAGTATTAGAAGGATGATGTAGCGACAGACAGACTCCTATTCCAACATGTAGCTAATAAAAACATTTCATATTACCCACAAACCCCTTGGCAGCGATAGCAGAATCTGTCTTTGTATCATATCATTGTATCATGTAGTTTCACAGCATTAATACACTTGAATAACAGATACTAGGGCCATGTCGGTACAAATTAAAATGAAATGAAGCTAAAACAACTCAGACTTTATACAACAGATGAACATTTTAGGACAGGGGTGTCAAACTCTTTTTAGTTCAGGGGTCACATTAAGCTAAATTTGATCTCCAGTAAATTAATAACAGAATAAGCTGTAAATAATGTCAACTCCAAACTTTCCTCTATGTTTTACAGCAAAAAAAAGTAAAATTATGCGATGAAAATGTTCACATCTACCAACTATCCTTTAAAACAATGCGAATAACATGAATAAACTGAAATTTCTTAAAAACTAAGTACAATTTTAACAATATTCTGCCTCAGTTAATTGTTTACACATGTACATTACAATGTACAGATCACAGTGGATCTACAAATACACAAAGCATTTAATAACAGGCAGAATATTGGTAAAATTACACTTCAGACATTTCAAAATGTTTATATTTGTTGCGGTTATTTGTGTTTTTGTGAAATGTTAGTTTGTTTTAATGTAAATACAGTAAAATGACATAAAAATTTTTACATTTACAAAAAGAAACAGTTGGAGTTGTCAGTATTTATAGGTTATTATGATAGTTTTTACTGATCTGACCCATTTGAGATTAAATTGGTCTGTTTGTGGAACCTGAACTAAAATGATTGTTGACATCTTAGTGTAATATTTGCATTTCACAAATTCATCCCAGGGGCCGGACTGGACCTTTTGGTGGGCCGGATTTGGCCCCCGGGCCGCATGTTTCACACCTGTGTTTTAGGAGATCTGTAAAATCACCAATCAGTTTATTATTATCATTATAATTATCATTATTATTATTATTATTATTATTATTATATTACACCTTCTGGTGCTATTGGGAAGATGATCCTTTCCACTTGTGAAATTAAAATTACCAGTGTGTTGTGTTCAAGTGCTTTTGTTGTCATAGCAAAATGAAAAATCTGTGGTGAACTGCTACTTCAGTCTTGCAGATGTTAATTCATTTTTTTTTGTTATTTTTTTGCAAATTGTGAATACTATATATGTATAAAATCATCAGCTAATAGCAGCAGAATGCTAATAAAAGTGCTGTTTTCCATCCTCAGTGAATCCCTCGTTGTTTTCCATCATGTTGAAAAGTTCAGAGGTTATTTCCATCTCAGCAGCTGGTGGATCAAACTTTTTTTCCCAGTTCCCCAGTGGAAGATCCAACATGAGGGGGCGTTCAAGTGCAGTTTCCGAGTTCATTACTATAGTTATAAGTAAAGACTCTTATTCGGTCTTCCATTTTTTCAGCTCTGTACATTAAATTCGACCAATGTAGGATTTGAATTCTTACCACAGAGTTACGATGCATTATATTCTGATATATTCGATGCATTATATATGACCTTCCACGTCGGTCTCTGTAAATAAAATGTATTTCTATAAATAGTCCGTTTAGTTCAGTCGGTGGAGCATGTGACTCTTAATCTCAGGGTCGTGGGTTCAAACCACACATTGGGCGATAACACCTTCTTGAATTTCCTCACTACAGGATCAATAAAGTCTTATCTTACAGTTTACAGCAGACGTGAATGTAGATGAACTGCTGCTAGAATGAAAATAAGACCTTCCAGACATTATCGGAGCGCATGACACTGTTCATCAAAAGTTTATTTTTAGTCTCTATTTTGCCCCTGGTCCACTGATGCTTACATTTAAAGCTCCTGAACAGAGAATTCCTTTAAAGTGGATTGCAGTGACACCTTTGGCCAGAATCGTTGGTGTTTTTAAGGGACAAAGACTCCACTTCCCATGAGCACTAGCACCTACTGTCATAAGAGCAGAACTCTGGCCAAGGCGTGTGTTTGAAGCTAATGAATAAGGAGTGGATCCTCTTTAGAACTGTGCATTTCTTTTTTCCAGACAGTAACCTGCAGGTGCAAAGTGACGTTTGAAACGAGACAACAAACAAACTCGATAAAGTCCGTTTGTAGCGTAGTTTAATAACTGGGGTGAAAACAAAAGTGAAACCAAACTCCTGCTTCTATGTCTGTTTTACTCTGGAGCTCCAGTGTTAACTCACAGACCGGTGTTTAAGTCGTGTCCCAATAGTATATATTTGCTCTAGCTTTTCCACAAAGTCTTCAGTCCTTTTCCTAAATGACTGCAGTCATTCACCATCTTCCTCATTGTGCATTAGTTCAGTTCAGCTCCAGCTGCTTCAGCCTTCTGCAGTCACAGTGTTCTACTGGTAGAACGGTCTGGTTCCTGAAGGACAGTTTAGTGTCCAGGCCCCGGCAGGAACATTCAACTCCATCCAGAACCATTTCAGTCTGACCTTCCAAAGCCCTTAGTTTGGACTGGACCAATGCTCCAAATCGAACAGATTAGCCACGTCACAGAGCTAGCCCTGCGGCTAACACACAAGTGTTTACCAAGTGTTTGACTGAACTACCAACAGACACTAGAGTCCAACACAATGTTCCACTGCATATGAATGAAGAACAGAAGCATTCTAGACCTGTGGAGAAGAAAGAGGGACAGCTGCAGCTGTTTTCATTCCTTTAACTTCCTTAGTTCTATCCATCGGTTCAATGCAGAGGTTTACCGGTGTTTTAGTCTGGGTTCTTTCACTCTAGCCTTTAGTTTTCTTTTTCTTTCTGCCAGTCCAGCTCCAGTTCCAGTGTCCACCACTACAACTAAAGAAATCCTAGAAATCCCTTTCTTTATTTAAAGGACAGATCTGACTCCTCAGTCGTTCAGCTTACTTCTTACTGCTAACCTCTGCTGTGTGTTTTGTCATAGTGACATAAGTCTGCCGTAAAGCAGTCCAGTCTGGTCCGACCCAACCAGGGATGCTGGAAATAACCTATTGTGGTGCTGACAATCTCATTTTAAATTGCAGACTACGATCAGGCATATGCAAGGGTGACACAAAAAAACAGGAACTCATGTCTGCCAATACGCACTTCAAAAATTCCTGTTTTTTTGGGTCACCCTGTATATAACAAGAACAGCACTCGGAGAGCGCAGACCTCCGCCAAATCAACAGATCTGCCCCCCCCCCCCCGATCACCACCAAAATTTAATAATTTGTTCCTTGTGCCAAGATCAACATTTCCTGAAAATTTCACAAAAATCCGTCCATAACTTTTTGAGTTATCTTGCTACAAACAAACACGCTAACACACAAAGCAAAGTGATCACAATACCTCCTGGCGGAGGTAAAAATGAGACTTTTTCAAGATCACGCAGAAAGTCTGAACAGGACCTTTAAATTAAAAGTGAACGGCATCCGGTTATCTCATTTAGGAATTTTAAGTCTTAAAGGGCTCATATTTCATTAAACCCACTTTTATTTTTCTTTGGTTCATTTATTTGTGTATTTGGACCTTAACAGTTCCAAAAGTTTGAATTTGAACCCTCCAGGTGCTGCAAAACTATCTTTATATTCATTTTGGCAAAAATCCAGTGGATTTCTACAACCAGTTTTAATTCCTGCTTAATTTGTTACATTTTATGACAAGTTACGTCACGACATTTGCACATATAAGGTCAAGACTCTTAAATGTGTGGTTTAGATGATGCAGAAACAGCAGTAAAAATCCTCATAAGGTTCATCTACACACAAGTTCACAGACTGGACACATTATTGGAAAAGCATAAATTACTCCGTTACAGTCAATATGGATTTAGAGCGAACGGATCAACATTAGTGGGATTAGTGGATTCAATGAGGAAATGACTAGAGCTATAGATCACAAAAAAATCTGCAGTCGGGTATTTGTTGACATAAAAATAAAGCTTTCAACATGTCTGTAAGTCTTTGTTTTCTTCTACTTTGCTTCAGTTTTCTTTGTTGTAAAATATAACCTTTGAGCTTCCATGAACATCCACATGATCAGTGAATTAAATATAGAGAAAAACCAAACCATTGGTCTCACTCATTGGTTTGTGTTTTACCCCCCATTACCCAGGTGACAGGGGCTGCACTGGCACGCTCAGATGTCTATGGAAAGAACAAGGTCTATTCTATCAGTGCAATTGGAAATTTTTCTTATTGAGCAAACAGTTGAATTTTTATGAATATTTAAAATAAATCATACACTCAGAATGCTCACCACAGACACATCAGGGGTTAAAGCAGGAGTGTCAAACTCATTTTAGTTCAGGGGCCACATTCAGCTAAATTTAATCTGAAATGGGCCGAACCAGTGAAATAATACATAATAAATATAAATAATGTCAACTCTAAACTTTTCTCTATGTTTTACAGTGAAAAAAGTAAATTTACATTATGAAAATGTTTACATCTACAAACTTTCCTTTCAAACAATGTGAATAACATGAACAAACTGAAAAAAAAATGTAACACTATTATGCTTTACTTTATCATTTCCACATGTACATTATAACTTACAGATCACAATGGATCTACAAACACACAAAATATTTAGTAACAGGTGGAATATTATTAAAATTGCACTTCCCTTCAGACATTTCAGTTTGTTCGTATTTGTTCAGGTTATTCAGATTTTTTGCGAAATTATACTTTGTTTTAGTGTAAACACATGAAAATATTTATATTTACACAGAGAAAAATTTGGAGTTGGGATTATTTATAGGTTGTGAATGTGGAACCTGAACTAAAATGATTGTTGACATCTTAGTGTAATATTTGCATTTCACAAATTCATCCCAGGGGCCGGACTGGACCCTTTGGTGGGTCGGATTTGGCCCCCGGGCCGCATGTTTGACACCTGTGGGTTAAGGGTTAATATCTCCTCCATCCACGTCGTTCTCATATTTGACTCTTCTTCTCCTTTCGCAGGTGTCTTCCCAAGGCTTACCTTCAGAACCCTACCCTCCTTTCCAGAACCCTCCGCCACCCGACAGCGTCAACTACGAGGATCAGGCCTTTTACGAGAACCAGGTCCACGCGGGAGGGCGCCCCCCGCAGGCCGACCTCAACATGCACCTGCAGGGCCTCAAATCCACCGGCAACTACGTGGACTTCTACTCAGCCTCGCGGCCCTACAGCGAGTTAAACTACGAGACCAGCCACTACCCGGCCTCACCGGACTCCTGGGTCTAAGAGGGGGATGAAGGAGGAGGAGGAGGAGGAGGAGAGGATGGAATGGAGGAAGGATCATGGGATTGTGGAAAAGGTGGATGAGAGAAGATGAAGGGACACTATTTCTCTCCCTCCCATCCTCCCTTGTAGCTCCTGAGTAGCATCGTAGGTAGCAGGACAGAAGGACAGAGGAGAGGGAGGACGGACGGAGAAGCGCAACATCTGAACCTTCAGGAGGACGAAGACGGGAGGAGCAGCCACGCATGTGCATGCACACCACCAACGAAAACCTGACAGACACATTTCCTTTTTGTGTTTAGTTCGTGATCAACAGCTGCTGCGGGATTTTCGACGTGAACGAAGAAGACGCTCCTGCACCGAGAGAGAGAGAGACCAGAGAGAGAGAGAGAGAGAGAGAGAGAGAGAGATGGAAACCGAGACGCAGAAGGACAATGAAAGACGGACACGGATCAGCAAAGAGAAGGTTTAGTTTAATGGATTGGAAAGTGTGGGAGATGTCCCCGGGAGAAACCTGTAAATATGTGGTATACTGTAGTAAACATGGCTTTTAGTAACGTGAAGCACAAGAAACCGAGCTGTAGGACACGTAGGACGTCTGTCTCACAAACTTTTCTTTCTCTCTTTGGCTTCAGCGTGACGTATCCTCCTCTGGGCAAAGAAACGCTTGTGGACTTTGTCATTTGTAACAGGTTTTCCCTTTTTTTTTTTTTTTTTTTGTGTCTTTTTTCTTCTTTTTTGTGTTTCTACTTTTTTAATTCTGGTTGTATAGTATTTGACGTACACTGTACATTAACGGACATGCGTTGTCTACTGTACGTTGCACTATTTTACTGTGTCATGTCAAGGCCTTCGCCGTCGCTCAGCCACACTTCTTTCACTAAACTAGCTCACGCCAGATCTGCAACTCAGACCTTCAGAATCTCATATCGCAAGCCACAGACAGATTCCGACACGTTGCTAACGCGAAAAACAGTGGACTTAGCGTCAATTTTCGGTAGGTCAAGGTGCTCCTTTTACTGCCCTACACATATAGACGGTCCAGCTGCCATGAACGACCGAACAGAAGCTCGAACAGTTTTGCGGAGTAGCAGCAGCAGCAGCGTCAGCTAAGCCTTTCTTGTAACTTTTTTTTGAGGCGATAGCTTTGTTTTTTTTCGGTCTTTCCACATTAACGCCACAAAACCCCCCTCCTTTTGTTTCCACGAGCCCTTCCTTGGAGTGAACTGTGCTCTTGTGTAAATAACTGTGCCAAAAAAAAAAAAAAAAGGGTCCCTTCCCCCTCAGCCTGAAGCCACAGGAAGGGTTGGTGAGGGGGAGGGAGGTCGGAGTTGGGGAGAGGGCAGGTAGGGGTGGGTGTTGGGGGGGGGGGGGGGTTCAGAAAATAAAAAAAAAAAAAAAGGGTCCAAGTTCGGCTGAAGCTGCGATTTCAGCCCGAACATCCTCGCCAGTTTGTAAATGCTTTGGTTTTTCTAAACTGTGTTTTACTGGAATGGAAAAACTGTCCAGTTGCAGCGGAAACTGGGGCGATACAATGAAAAGAAAATGAGAAAAAAAAACCTACAAAAAAAAAACAAAAAAAAAGAGAAACACTCGGAGGGACTGTGACAAAGGTGGAGCCTGGCTTCCTCCAAAGCTGTACAAAATTAGTTGATTTCTGTGTTGTAAAATAATCAATGTTTGAAGTACAAAAAAAAAAAAAAACTTTTCTGAGAGATGGGTGGCAATTCTAACTTCATGGTAGACAAAACTGTTAATAGAGTACGGATATATTATATAAATATAAATATATACTTTTTATGTGCAGATGTGGATGTCACTTATAGCAGCAACATTATGGAAAAAGACTTGTAAAAAAAAAAAAAAAAAAAAAACAGCTACATGTAGGGATTTTGTTCACATTTTATTTTCTGGTCAACACACTAAAATTGTCGACTTTGTGTAGTAATGTTGTTGCTATGTGGAGTAGAGTAGACCAGGGCCCAGGGATCCACGTTGTCACTGAAGACGTCCAACAAGGTGCTACATCCGTGAGAAGTATTTCCAACATGTCTGTATTTTACAGTAGACGATCAATTAAAAACCATCACGAATAAAAAAAAAAAAATTAAAAAAAAGTGTGTTTTCCGTGCATGAGCCCTCATTCTGACCAATTGGCCTGTTTTACGCTAAAAGAAACGCATGAGTATTTTCTTTATTTTCTTCATGTGAGAGAGAGGTTACATTGTAAAATAAAATTGACCAAAAAAAAACAAAAAAAAAACAAAGTGACAACAGACCCTGGTTCTCCCTACCCACTGCTGTTTAGAAGTCCTAGAGGTCATCTTCAGATGCTTGAAAAACGACTCATAAATGCAAAGTGTCCCCACGAAAAACACTGGATGAAGAACAAATGTACTGTATTTGTTAGTGAGCATCTGGAAACTGACAAACGTTCTGTATGTCTTTGTGATCCTTAGGCAGAAAAACCTGACTACTATAAGACCTGTATGGAGATATAACGTCGGTAACCTTTTGTTGCTAGACCAAAACGTGTTTTAAAAAGAGAATTGTGAATCTTTCTATTGCCTCAAACAGATTGCAACTGCTCCAAAAAATATAAACGGACCATCGAAGAAACCTCTGATTTCCAGAGTTGTTTGTTCTTTTGCCAAGAAACGCTTGTGTTGTTTTGATGACTAGTCTAGTACCTGCACACGGTGGACAAATTGAAATATTTTTCACACTATTCCTCAAGCTCAACACTTTTTTTTTTTTTTTTTTTTCTTTTGGATGTTGTTCTTTGACTGTGTATCCCCAATTTCCAGCCATCTGTTAACTTTTCCTTCTCCCGGTACAACATGAAAATCCACTCACAAACTCGCAACTCACCGGAGACAGCTCATCCATCACACAGAACATGTTGTTGCCTATTGTTATGCGCTGCTTTAATTCCAAGGAGAGGCCATATTTCACATCTCTCCTGGGTGGTGCATTCAAGGACACTCAGCCATCTGGTAATTGATGGTCAGTTGCCAGAGAGCTGTGCATTAATAAGCAATGTAGTTGGAAAGTTTAACGTAGGAGTTGAAACACAGTTATTTCAACGTTTCTCAGATTTAGATGATGCGCAATGTGGGAGTCCTGTGTGTCCAGTGGTAGTTTTTAGCATTAGTATCGCTGGTTTTGACCAAAGACAAACAAAAACCAACAATCTGGATGTTTGTGAAACATGTTGAGGTAAATCGGAAAATAATACACGTAAAAAAATTCAGATTTTGAGTTCTAAAACAACCAAATGTGCTCAGAATCGCCATTAGATTCAGTTAGATTGAAATATTATACAAAACTGACTTGACGTTCACCTCCAGTCCAGTAGGTGGCGGTAATGCACTTTTAAGCTGGTTACTAAGCACCAATAAAACCAAAAGAAGAAGGAATGTCTTTGCCTGGATATTTCTAAGTATCTTTAAATAAAATGTAACATTTACATACATAACATTTTCAAGAAATTAAACATTACTGTCGCAGTTGTTAAAATATTGTGATTCAAGTATAGAATATTGGAAACTTTCTAAAAGGAAAAAAAAATAGGCGGAAAGCCAAAAATGATTGAAACCAGGAGTCTTAATATTAATAAGATTTATCCATTTTCTGTCATTTTCGACATTAAACTGTAATCAGGGTTTTATTGTGGGAATTTAATTTATTTTCAGAAATCAGTTAAAATCTAATCAGTAAATGATCTTTATCCTTATGTTTAATTCACCTTAATGCCCAATTAAACTGCTTTAGCCTCAAATATTAAGTAAATATCCCTTTTATTTAGTTACTTAATACAATGATCTGCAGGCAAAATGTTTCCTGAATTAAAGTAGTGAAACTCACAATTTCTCATAATGAAAAGTTAAGTTAAAAGTACAAGTTGTTAGTTTTCAAGATGCAGTAATGGGTTAAACTGTGAAATTCTATGAATTATTGAGAGAAGGGCTTTATAATGTAAGACTCAAATCTATTATCTAAAATATATATATGTGCATATACTTTATAATAATACTTTATCATATATCTACTTAAATGTACTTTTGTCATTTTGTTTTTAATTCATCTGATCAAAGTAGTAGATTTTCCCTCTGAAGCAGATGAAATCCAGACCAGTTTTATCAGCTCTCTTCACTTCCCTCAGTGTCAGTTTTTACAGTGTAGGAGGGTGAGGTCTAAATCACTGCTGAACTCTGGGAACAGAGTCAAACATGAGGTAGATGATGAGGAATGAGTCATGGGACTGAAAATATGTGTGAGGAGGTGAATCAACACAAGACATGTTCACATTTCTGACCAGGACCAAACTCTAAAATAATGATGGAGGTTTTATTGACGATAAGGACGACTCCGACGTCTCCATAAAAGACACAATCAGCAGAGTTTGATGGAAAGGTCAAAGGTCAAAGCAGTTCTTTACTTTATTTGAGGTCCTTCCACTGGATAATTTTATAACCTTTTAACTGAACGACCATCAGTTTGTAGAAGCATAAAGACTGGACTGTGTTTCAATGGAAAAGGGTCATGTGGTCTGATGAGTCCAGACTGACCCTGTTCCAGAGGTGGACGAGGTGATTACCCATCATGCCTAGTAGCTACAGTCCAAGCCTGTGGGGGCAGTGTTATGATCTGTTGTTGGTTCAGTTGGTCAGGTCTAGGTTTACACCGTTATGTGTTCATAAAATGAGTTCAGCTGAACCTGAATGAACATGAATGAACTTCAGTGGATTTCATTCAATGCTGATGACACCTTCATGTTCAGAGATGAAAACACCAGGATTTTACAGGATCAGATTGTGAAAGAGTGGTTCAGGAGCATGAGACATCATTTTTACACATGGGTTGGACACCACAGAGCCCAGACCTGAACCAAATTGAGGATGTTTGGGATGTGATGAAGACATATTTACACAGCGGTCTATCTTTTGATCATACACAAGATCTAAGGAAAAAAAAATATGCCACATTTATAATCAAAGTTAAAGGTGGTGAGATCATGAGATATGTGTGTGGGACTTTTTTTTGGCCAGTCTGAACCCAAAAATTACAAGAAAAAGACTCTTTTAGGCACAGTTATGGGTTGGTGTTTCCAAAACACTGGTCTACAAGTACAATGCCTCCAGAATAAAAGTAGGGAAACTTTACTGAGTTTGAGTCACTAATAAAGAAAAAAAATAGGACCAAGGGTGTTGTAGTCCAATGGCATATTTAAAGACATTAATTGACATTTGTTTGACCATTCAAGGTCATCTGAGGTCAAAGGTTGTGTCATCAATCTAATCATGATACTAGTGTATTTCATCATACTGCACATGCTGGTAATTTTGAATTTAGACTTTGAAGTTTAGAAAAACTTCTTTCTTTTCCTCTTGCTTGTACATGTTTTAGCTGGATAGCCCAAATCTACAGTCTGGGTTTGACCTCTACCTTTCTAGGTCACTCAAGGTCAAAGGTCATGGCACCAAATGAAAGCTCATATGTGACTTCTTATCTATTACCAATAGTAATTATATCAGTATATTCAACTGTTTCCAGTTATAGCACTTTGAAATGTGTCCCATTATAAACCAATGGGGATTTTGAAAATTTCAAAAATTCATAAAAATTCAAAAATCAACATTTCCCAATTCTTTGAACAAACCTGGTGGACTTTACCCCAAAGATGTTCCACAACAAATATCAAGTCATTGTGAGTGACAGTTTTGGAGGAGAAGAGTCTTGAAAAATTGTTTACGGACGACAGACGGACGTCATCTGATACCAACAGTCCATCAAATGAGTCCAGATACTGGTCAGCTGTAGTGTCCAAGATACTGGAGTCAAATATAAAATTCTGAGAATTAATGAGAGAATGAGTCTTACTGAAAAATAATGTTTCACATATCCGGTTCTTTATACTGGAATATTTCTACATTTATCACATAAATGTGCATAAATCAATATATATGTGTAATCACACCTTATGTACTTTGAAAATTACAACAATGCAGCACGTTTGTCATTTGTTTTCCAATCCATCTTATTAAAAGTATATAGATTTAGTACATTTAATCTCTGGGCAGATAATTAAAACAAAAACAAACAAAAAAAAAAAAAGATTAGATTGGTAG
>NC_043973.1:45077859-45102859 GCF_902148855.1 Sphaeramia orbicularis
CCTCCTCCTCTTCTTCTTCTTCTTCTCCTCATTTAAAGGCTGTCTAAACCGGAAATCGTTTGTGCGCAGGTGCGTGTTTTACCGCCACTGTTTCACTACAGCTCTACATCGCCAGCTACTGGTCTGGCATGGCCACTACAGCGTATTCAGCCGTCCTCGCGGACTCATGTTAACGCAGATCGTTATCATAGCGGCTTCGTCTTAATGCGGAATGATTTTATAACGCAAAGGAGAAATCTTTGCGAGAGTGTTGCCGTGTAAACGTACCCTTAAATGTGCTGCATACTACTCACTAGTTAAGAGACAATAACCTTAGTCTATAGTACTAACTTCAAAATTTCAAACGAGTAATACTATAGAGGTTTTGTTAGTTGTTTTTTTCTAATACTTAAAGGTGCTACATACTACTCAATAGTGACAATGAACTTAGTCTATAGCTAACTTCAAAATTTCAAACAAGTAATACTACAGAGGTTTTGTCAGTTATTTTTCTAATACTTAAATGTGCTACATACTACTCAATAGTGACACTAACGTTAGTCTACAGCTAACTTCAAAATTTCAATAAGTAAGACTACAAAGGTTTTTCCTTACACTGATATAGATATGAAAGATATGAAAATAATTCAGCTGGAATAGTGATGGCGAAATTGTATGCTTACCTATGCTGAAATTGACTGGAATTTTGGCTGTGAAATGATTCAGTCTATTTTCCATACATTTTGATATAATCTGACATTCTCCTAATAGAATTCGAGATTGTCCTGACAGAATTCTTATATTTTTTGCCGTATTTTTCCAATCTTCAGATCCCACTTCCAAGTAGAATTACAATCTGTCCTAGTAGGATTGTAAATTCTCCTAGGACAGATTGGAATTCCAATCTTCAGATCCTAATTTCTTGTAGGATTTCAGTTTGTCCTAGGACAAACTACAATTACTATCTGTCCTAGTAGGATTAGGAATCCTACTGGATTTCAGTCTCTACTGTGACATATACATGCATATATATAGATCGGATACATGTACATGTACGTACTGTAAAACATCTGAAAGAAAAGAATGTAGAAAGTAAACAAAACACACACACACACGTGCATACGTACTAACAGCTGATACGTACTCTCTCCTCTCTTCATTCGTGACGCTTATCCATTGTATACGTACACACGAACACACGCACATCTACTCCCAGCTCTCTTTTCCTCTCATACGCACAAGAAACGAATCAGTTCTCTCTCTCTCTCTCTCTTTGGTCTCGAGCATCAACACACACAAGCACATGTACATGGGCATGCATGAACTGACATTTCTACATTTTCTCCCTCTCTCGCTCGGGGTAAGCGGTTGCTGGGCCGTCTGCGTTTCTCGTGTTGCTTACAGGAGGCTGTGAGTCATCGTTTGACGTTTCGCTGGCAGCTGCGGCCTCTCGTCTGCTGTGGGGTGGATTTTCGCGGAATTTAACGCAATTTTTTCTTGATTTTTTATTTTTTGATGAATATTTCTGAAAAGTCCGCGAATAACTAAAACCGCGGAACTTAAAGCGCGAATTGGCAAGGGATCACTGTAGATAACTCCAACCATACTATATAAGGTAACCCAGTGGAACCAGTGCATCCATATGGGTAAAAGTATGGTTTTGGAACATATAGGACATGGCAGATGTTTGTATAAATACAGGAGTGAGTGGAGGAGCAGATCATGTTTTGTTTACTGCAGCTGGTCTGAATAGCGGTGCAGAATTTACAGTCTGTTGTTTGGCAGTGAAAGGATAATGTGCACATGTTTTTGTATATTGTGGAGCTTCAGCTGCTGTATATTAGAATTTGTTACAGAAGGTTGTTTTTTTGTCGTATTATATATGCTTAGTTTAACAGCTCACGAGGATTGACGATGATGTTTGGGTTGGATTTGGACGTATTTTAGCAGACTTCCTTCAAATGTATTCTCCTGAAAAACAGGGAAGTAAAAGTTTGGGCTTTTTTCCACATTGACTGGAAACAGTTTGTGTCAGATAGATTTTTTATTTATTTTTATTGAATGTCCTTTGCAATGGATGTTCAATCAATCAATCAAACAACCAATCAATCAATCCAGTTTTATTTATATAGTGCCAAATCATAACAAAAGTTATCTCATGACACTTTACATATAAAAGTGGTCGAAACCAGACTCTGAAGCCAATTTACAGAAACCCAACAGAATCCTCTAGGACACTGTTACGCCCCGGCCTAGGGTTCACCAGGGCGAACATAATATGCTAACAGGGCCAGATTAACACTTCATTGTACCCTGGGCAACAATATTCAAGGGCCCCATCATCACAACCCCAGGATCCCTATAATCTGGCAAAATACAGAATAAGTTCCAGGAATATATGTAAATATACCCCATACTTCAATATCTAACTATCATCAAATGCATTTTGATGTAAATGTGTAAATGCTCGTAGAACTACAAGTGCACCACTATAGCCTCTTGTCAAGGCCACTCACTTGCATATGATGATATGAAAACAAAACACATTAGCATCAGTATAATCTAAAATTGATCCACTACATTAGAAAGAGAGGGAAGTGTCCTCCATTTTCACAAAAAATAAATAAACCATTTCCAAAGTATCCAGTATTTATTTAAGAACACTTTTTGCCAACACAAATGTATTGAATCGTCAGAAAAAACCCACAGACAAAACACAAACATAATCTGATAGAATCACATATGAATTTTAAACAGAAATCCCCTGGTCGCCTCACAATTCAACAAGAGAGTTAAAGTAAGTGCAACGTAAACATCTTGAAATCTGCTTTCTCTCATGTTAGCCACAGTAAAGAAATGACCTATTTTAGGTATGTTCTTTAAATTTTCAGCTTTTTTAATGTCCCTCTCCTTTTTTAATATTTGTTTGGTGCTCCCACTTAGCTGCTTCTCCATGTTTGCAATGTTTTGATTCGCGTACGTCGCATATGTCGCGTAGTTCTTGACGTCTCACATCCCGCTCAGTGCACGCACGTTGATTTGCGTCACCGCTGATTCGCTTTTTGGACTGACCAAGGAGGAGAGGGTCTCAGCTCACGGTCACAGACAGCAGGACAGGGTTTCTGTGCAGTGCAATGGCTCCGGGCAGCGGACAGTTTCATTTATAAGCAAAAGATAACCAGATATTTTCGTTATGCCCGAGCTACCCAGGGCCCTTCAGAGGTCGCGGGCCCCTGGGCAATTGCCCAGTTGCCCATATGGATAATCCGCGCTTGTATGCTAATATATATAAAATTCACAATATTTATTATTATTACTTTTTTTTAAACAACTAAAGGAGGGTTAGGGGAGGGTGCAGCTAAAACAACAAACAAAAGATCTTCTTTACAGTTCAAACTAACTAACCTAATCAAAAATAAATGCACGAAATAAAATACAGAAAACTTACCTAAACTCCCTAACCAAAAAACAGGAGAAAATGGGAAAACAGAAGAGCCGGCCTCCCCTACCAGAAAAAGGTTGAATTTACAAAAAAACAATTTACAACTACAGTCTACTCTCGTTAAACCGCCCGCCGTTATACCGCCATTTCCGCCTATCGCCATCCACCAGCCCAGTTCCATGCACAAACAACACTTATACCATTGATTTCCCGACCGTTATACCGCCAGCGTGATTGCCATCGAGTACACATACATTTTAACAATGCACTGAAACAAACGCACCAGACGCTGATCGCGACAAGCTACGAGTAGGTCTACGGAACGGCCACCGTTCATTTATCGCAGAACACTCAGTAGGTCAGGATGTCGGGAAGAGGACGTGGGATTAAGCCAAAGCCTCAAGATGATGGGGTGTCATTTCCCGACACGGTATAATAATGCTTAAAATGTTTCCCCACTTTAAATGATCCCTTACAACATAACAGAATCAGATTTATTTAGAAACGCAATTAGAACGGGTTAACGGAGGCAGCATAGACATATAGTAAAGACATGCACATTATGGACGCAACCCGTTGTAACGCCATTTTCGCTATACCGCCAATTTGGCCGTGAACGGAAGTTGGCGGTGTAACGAGAGTAGACTGTATATACAATCGAATTGTCACAGGAGCACACGAAGACTGACGGTCACACACGCAGGAACACAGGGTTGGGAGCTGGCAGGAGGCAAGAGAAAGCGAACTGAGGCTCCAGGGCCATTTTTAAAGGGGCCGGGCAATCATGTTCCACCAATCAGCATCCTGCAAAACAAACAGACACAAAAAGGGCACAGCACACCTACAGGACAGGGAGAACACACACACTAAACAGAAAACATATACATACACAGATAAATGGAAATTATGACCCAGGGTCATAACAGACACAGTTGTCAAACATGCGGCCCGGGGGCCAAATCCGGCCCACCAAAGGGTTCAATCCGGTCCCTGGAATGAATTTGTGAAATGCAAAAATCACACTGATGACATTAACAATCAGGATGCTAAACGTATTTTAGGTCACTTCAATCTAAAATGATCAGAGCAGTAAAATACTATCATAAAAATCTATAAATAATGAAAACTGTAAATTCTTCTATTTGTTTTAGTGTAAAAAAAAAAAAAGTAAAATTACACAAATGTTTACATTTACAGACTAGCCTTTTATTAAAAAAAAAAAAAAAAAAGTGAATAACCTGAAATCTCTTCGTGGAATTTTAATAATATCCTGTCTGTTATTTAATGTTTTGTGTATTTGTAGATCCACTGTGATCTCTAAATTGAGACGCATATGGATAATAATAAACTAAGGTGTAATATTGTTAACATTGCACTTATTTTCCTTGAGAATGTTCAGGTTGTTCATATTTGTTCATGTTATGTTTGAGTACAATTCGTTGATGTAAACATTTTCATCACAGAATGTTACTTTTTTTCACTCAAAAGTTCTGATCCTATTATTGATATTATTTTATGGTCCGGCCTATGTTATATCATTAGGCTGGATGTGGCCCCTGAACTAAAATGAGTTTGACACCCCTGCTCTAGAAGCAAACACTTACAAAGGTGACAGTGGAAGGAAAAACTTCCCTTTAACAGAAAGAAATCTGTTAAAAAAGATTTGTTGTTGTTATCCCGACCCCCAAAGAGGAGGTAAGGGCTACTGTTTTTGGTTTGGTTTGTTTGTTTACTTTGTTTGTTTGTTTGTAACACTATTGTTTGCAATGTGTTGTAATATGGATGAGTAACTAAATGTACATGTTTCAAAATTGCTGATAAGTTTGGGTGTTGTTTTCAGTAAGCATGGGAAGGTTTGAAGGGGTAGGATTAGGTCAGTTTACACTTCTTCCTACTCCTTTTCACTCATGTAAATTTTGAGGCTTAAGACGTTGCAGTTTGAAGTTACCATTTTGTTCTGTTCTCATTCTCTTGATTATCATTTATTTGCATTTCTGTTTTACATGATCAAAGTAAAGATATCAATCAATCAACAGTTTTTAAAAAAAATTTATTTTACCTTTATTTAACCAGGAAGTCCCGTCGAGATCAGGAATGTCTTTTGCAACTTTAGCAATAACCTAGAAATATTAACCGATAATATAATAATGATAATTACCTGAAAATGTTTATATTTTTCAAACTATCCTTTCACCAAAATTGTGAAAATCTTGAAAAAATATTAACAACCTAAAATGTCTTAAGAGAAGTAAGTGTAATTTTACCCATAGTCTGCCTTTAACTAAACGTAAATGATGAACTGAGACATAATATATTTAAAATTGCACTTATTTTTCTTAAGAAATTTCAGGTTTTCTATGTTACTACCTCCCCCCCACCCACCCACCCCCCCGCCCCTGGCCCAAAGGGAGGTAAGGGTTTTTTGTTTTTTTTTTTGTTTTTTTTTTTTTGTTTTTTTTTTGGTTCTGTTTGTTTCTTTGTTTGTTTAACACTTTAAGCAGCAAAAACTATTGGTTGAATTCATACCAAATTTGCTTTATAGATTACCAGTGACCCAGAATACATATGATTACATTTTGGGAAAAGCAGGTCAAAGTTCAGATTTTTTTATGAATTTTTTAACCCCCCCCCCCCTTTTACTTATAATGTCAATAAAAACATCAGTTTTGTTTTCATTTTACTTCAAACTTGGCACATATAGTTAAACTTTTACATTTACAGATTCACCCCACAGGCCAGATTGAACCCTTTGGGCGACCCGGTTTTGGTCCACGGGCCATATGTTTGACACCTGTGCTTTAGATAACCTTTCATGCTAGTGGTCATACAGTGGACAGCTATTCTACAGCTGTTCTCTTGTATTTCATGGGTTTTTGTTTTTTTTTTTAAACACATAGCCTTATAAAGTTTTAAGACACTACATATCCTTTCTGACATGAATTGGTAACATTATGTAGATCTCTCCTGAGCATAAACCCCCAGAATCTCAAGCCCTCGCCATAGTTTTCTCACAATTTGTCAGAAAATATATGTTTCAGTGCCTCAAAAATTAAATGTGTGTTGTCCAGCTGAGTGGACATTTTTGCAACTTCATGAAAAATAGGTTCATAAGAATTTTTTTTTCCTCATTATTTTTTTTATGTATTTTTTAAATTTTTTAAATTTTATACATATATATATATATATATATATTTTTTTTTTTTTTTTTTTTATTTATTTCCAAAACAACATTTTCAATCGCATTGTTTTTTTCATGCCTAAAGAGGAATAAAAACACTCAGGAAAAAAATTAGGTTAAGGTTCTCATAATTCATGCATGAAAGAGTTCAAAAGAAATAATAACTGAAGAATAAAAAAAATCAGCTGTGTCATGTTACACTGCTGTTTCTGTTAGAGAATCATACTGCTGACAGTGTGATTTAGTGGAAAATGAACGCTAGATAATGAATTAGTCGCTCGAGCCTTTTCGTGACAGGGCATATTTTCTTTAAAATGCACCTAATTATGAAGACATTGTGACAAATGTCAGCACCTTCACACTGTGTGACTGAAAAACCTCCAACCAGCCAACATTTCCACCCAGCGTCGGTACAGTATTATTTCCTTAATGCAGAATTTCATTACTGTACAGAGGGAAGGGAAAGCAGCGCTCCTGAATGTCACCTTATTTCTACCTTGTTTATGAATAGTAAATCTCTCCTTTTCCTGTTGTTGCATGCGGGGCCCATGCTGGCACCCCACCACCGGCAGCCTCAGCCTCGTCACTCTGAATCCAAAATCCTCCCCCTTTCTGAGTTTGCGTCTCATCCTCCGCAGTGGGACGGCGTCGGCCCGTTTCCAGACTTGGCAGAGCCCCGAAAGGCATCCAGATGTTATGGCATCCCACCATCGTCAAGCCCTACCTCACCCTGCTGTCGGAGTGTTCCAACCCTGACACTCTGGAGGGAGCAGCTGGGGCCCTGCAGAACTGGCCGCCGGCAGCTGAAGGTAAAGGACACGGAACTGTGGCGTGTTGAGAAGGTCACGGGGTCACAGGGTACTAGTTAGGCACCAAACAATCTAACAAGGACTTTGTGTTGTGGTGTTCGTTTCTAACATTTGGTCCAAAAGTAACCAAATAATGGCCGATACAGATGAAAGTAAAATCTTTGTCTCATTCGTTCTTTTCATATTCTTTTTTTTTTTTTTTTTAACTTAGCTTGTCCAGCATCATAACAGCAGAATGGTAGTCTGGCTGCCTTTTGAGCTGAACAAATTTGCTTTGTGAAGTATATGAGGCTCCCCTTGATGTTCTACTGTCTTTTTATGAGTTTTGTTGAACCACATTTTAATGCCGGACCTGACATTGAGGGGTGGGGGGTGGATGAGGGGTGGGTGAGGTGTTATTTTCATATTCAATTAAGAATCCACAATCAGAAACGAAAAATGAGTCATTATTTCATTATTCATGTACAAATCAAAAATCAAAAAATGAGTTGTTTTTCATTCTTTCAATTGTACCACAAATTAAAATTGGAAATAAGCAAATGGACCAAATGTCGGGTTCATGTTGACATTTTTGATATCCGATTTGGGTACGACCTGGAAGTTACAAGCTTCTACCAGGGTTATGCAAAGGGTTCTACTTAGATTGTCTACCATGGACGCACTGTATTACACAAAATACAATATCTGGAAGATCCTGACAATTTTTTCAGTTGTCATGTCGTCCTTCTTGAGAGTAACACGTTGTTGGGCTGGTGTATCTTTTGGTAATTGTATTTTCTTTACAGAAACAAAACAAAAACTAGTGGTTAATTGATTTTCGCTTTAATTATAGAAGAACTAAAATTGAATTTCAAGGTGTTTTTCTTTTTTCAGTGTCAAATACAAATAAACCAAATTTTTCGTTTTCTCTTTCTAATCACGAAAAAGAAAGTTACTACCTGACAGAATGGAAAAACGGACAAAAAAATTTTTTTTTTCATTTTCTGAGACCAGGTGTTGTCATTTTCAAGGGAAGAACACTAATGCCATCAAGATCACAAAGATTTTTACGAAGTTGGGTTTGTATGAAATCTGGAGATCATAGACTTGCTCCCTCCACAAATGTCTACGAACTCCAGATTTTGTACGAACTGGAAGATTTATACAAACCCATCGTTCGTAAGAGTCTTTGAGGCTTCGATGGCATTAGCGCTTTTCCTTTAAAATGACAACATCCATGACTATGATTTTAAATGTTCTACCTTTAAAATTTCTAAAATATTTTTCATGCTCTGACTGTAAATAATAATTTTCTACCACAACTAACCATCTACTTTCTTTGCATCTCACTTAAGAAGAAAAATCTTCCATTAAACTTTAAGGAATATTGATGTTTTTATCTCAAATCATCATGAACAGGACATCTAACAGCTGTAGACTTGATGTGTCCCAAAATTTTTGTCCATATTGTTTAATAAATAACAATGTTAAATGTTCTGCCTCTGAATTTCTAAAATAGTTTTGTATTTATATCTCAAATCCAATATCATAAATAATAATCATAAATCTTACACACTATTCATATAGTGTGCAAACATCAATATTTCCTTAAAGTTTAATGGGAGATTTTTCTTCCTTAGTGAGATGTGAAGAAAGTAGATGGTTAAATGTGATAGAAAATTATTATTTACAATCAGAGCATGAAAATAATTTAGAAATTTAGAGGTAGAACATTTATAATCATGGATAAAAATAAATAACAAATAAAAATCATTGTGGAGAGAAATTAAATAAAAACTATCCGAGGCATTTTGGAAGCAAAGATCATTTATACCAAACTATTCATTTATTTATTTGTTTATTTGGAGCATTCAGATACATGCAAGTTCAAATATTCCAAATCATTCATTTGAAAGCAATGATATTTATCCCAATATAAAACTATATTATTATTTTGTATCCCAGACCCCTGTTACGAAAGAAACACCTGAATTCAACGTGTCCACATACTTTTGTCCATATAGTTCATCTTAAATCCCTTTAAATATACATCTAACCCAGGTGTTGTAAATCTTTATCCGCACTTAACACTGATTACTCTGACTTTACGGAATAGTTCTTCAATATATCTTGAATTAAAGCTACAGCTTGTGATAGTTTTTGGCTTCATTGGGCAAAAATTCCAGAATTACCAATCCGCATATTGTAAATCAATAGTCTGAGAGGAAACAAGAGTCTTACAAGACATTGATTTTGAGCTGCAGATGATTTATCCTACAGAGGTCTTGGATGCTCATAGGGTTTTCAGACCGGTAGGGGAGATGAATGTGAAGGACAGATGAGGTTTATTGATTTATTCTGTGTTTTGACAGAGAAAGCTTGGAACAGTGAAACAACATTAGGTTATCTATAAAATATACCATAGAAATCAGTAATAACTCATGAATAAACTAATAAATAACAATAAATGTATGTATTCAGTCCAGCTCAAGGGGCATAGGTTAGCTAATGCTAAATGCTAGCTTATTGACTCGGTAAAATTCATTAAGAATTGAGTAACAAAGGTGGAATCTATTGACTATTACTCCAGTGAGCTATTATTAACAGAGATAAAATTTAAATATGGAGCAGAACAATTATTAGAATGTTCATGATGACCGTAATAAGTCCTGGAAAAAAATATTGACTTAGTATTTTTAGAGACAAACTCAGAGTAAGTCTAAAGGAAGCAGCTGTTTTTGCAGCAGCATCTATGGTCATCAGTGGTATTACACTTTTAACATACTGAGACTTTGGCTTCATTTAGGAGCCAAAGTCTGTCTGCTTAGTTTTAAAGAAAACAAATCACAATTTGTAGACAAAATCAAAAAATATTGTTTTAATGTATAATTACTTTTATTGTTTTTTATTGATTCTTTTACAGGTTTTATTGGTTTTTATGTCTGTATACAGCGCTATGGTCAACTGTGCTGTTTTTAAAGTGCTTTATAAATGGATGCGTCTATGAAACTGGGTACATTTTGGTACCTGGCACTTTTCCAGCTTTTTAAACCCAATAATAAAAGATAAATTTAGACATATTTCCCTCCAGGATGTACCTAATGGTGACCTCAGATAAATGCAAAAAAAAAAAAATTATACTCTTGCTCTGAGCCATCCCAAAATTAATGAATGTTTAGTAAAACACTGGGGCCAAAAATAGGACCAAAATTGGGACAGGAAAAACTACCCAGGTGTCAGTGCATTAGATCTGGAAACTTGGCTGTAAATGGTCTTATATAGACTATAAATAAAGACACTGTGTTAAATTTGATGATCCTAGTGGTTTTTCTAATCGAGACATGTGGGTTTTTTATGGATCTCGGTCTCATTCCAGGTTTTGTATGTAACCCATCGTGTCCACTCGTGTTACATGCAGAACCTGCCCAGTTAAACATAAATAAATCGCGAATTATTTTGCAACAGCGGTCATTTTGTGAAACACTCTGCCTTGCATAATTAGTTCGATTCCCAAAATGTACCTGTGAGAGAATAAAAAGTGTTCCATGCAGATTTTTGTATTAAATAGAATGTAAATAATATAAAGTGTGTTTTGTCTGAAGAATAGTTTCTCTTTATTTCAGTAAATATTTATTCTTAAAATAGACCCCAAAGTGCTTCCAAACTTACTTCATAACATTAGTCTACATCTGGTTTGAATTTTTAGGCCCCATGTCCTGTTTTTAGGACCAGTTTCATAGAGGAACCCAAATAAAGTTGACTTGACTTGACTCCTTTATGACCCAGGTCTTGGTTTGTCCTCCTCAGTGGTCGGTGTACATCCGGGCTGCGGTGCGTAAGGAGAAAGGCCTCCCCATCCTGGTGGAGTTACTGAGGATAGACAACGACCGGGTGGTTTGTGCCGTCGCCACCGCGCTCAGAAACATGGCTCTGGACATCAGGAACAAGGAGCTCATTGGTAAGTGGTTAACTCATATCCAGTGTTGGTTACTCGGTACATGTTCAATAGTGCTCGCATTACAACACACTTTTCGTCCATAATTAATTGCTCAGAATGAAAAAAAGAAAACAAAAAACAGCAAGACCACCAGACCTTTAGGAATCCAAAATGCGTCAGTAAAGTTCTATTTCCTGTTGGTGTTCAGCCAATGGGTGCAGTGACGTGCAGTGGGGTTCATGGCTGGGGATGCACTGACTCTTTCAGAGCCAGATCTACAAATATATGGTGGCCTGAGAAACTGGAATAGAGAGAGTGAGCAAAGGAATGGCCTGGGTATATGGGCTCTGCATCAAGTCAGCATAGGTAGACTGGCAGGAACTCAACAGGAAACCTTCAAAAAGAGCCATTTCAAACTAAAAATAAAAAAGTTTATGGTCTTACCTTTATTTGTACATGAAGTCCATGCACCAATCCTGGTGAATTAAAGTGTATAAAAAAGAACGAAGAAGATTATAAGCGCATGAATCTGTGGACTCACAGGCACCATCTATCATGAGGCAGGGGTACTGTTTGCCTCCCCTAGTGACTTTTCCACTGCGGTTTTATGAATAATCTGCGAGCCTAAACACATTACAGAAATACATTCCATACGTTATGCAGATTATGGAAGGATAGAACATATAATCAGAGTGTTTGAAAGCATTTTAACTGCGATATACAGAGGGACAGCAACACAATATTTTCATCGGGTACCAGCAGAGTTCATGAGGGGAGGAGACAGTTCTCCTGGAGGCACAGCACAGCGCTGCCTCACAGCGCATCTCCTCCCTGTATTTGAACGGAGCATGCGGAAATTCTGCTATTCTAATTGACGAAAAAAATAATAGTAATAACAATATTGGATTAGAACGGAAAATGAGTTTATAGGACATACCAGCTCACAAATATCAACATTTATTATATTTTATAGTCAAGTTTTTTTTCTTTTCAAGATTGACAAGGGAGGCTCTGCCTCCCCTGCTTCCTCTGACTGCACGTCACTGAATGGGTGGGGACGGCAGAAGACCGTCCATTGTCCACATGGACGTATGCTCATTACTAACCCTAACACTGCTTTAAGAAGCTAGTTAGCATTAGCATGATCCCTGTGATCAGCAATGACAAGGTACGCTAACGTTTCTATGATCGTTAGAATTCTTTATGGATTGCGGATTTACCTACCGGTGTCCTGGCCCCACCCCCTGTTGAACATGGAAAATGTCGAAACAAAATGTGAGTGTTCCTGCCGGGATTCAAACATTGTAGACCAGTGTTTTTCAACCTTTTTTGAACAAGCATCATGAGCCTTCTGCCACCACTGACATAAATACTGCTTGATATTGATACTCATACAGACTAACACCCCCCATTTCAGTCTCAACCCCCCCATCCCCAGTTTTCTTGTTCCAAACAATATGTTGCGATATTTCATTTCACAATACTGTATCGATTTTAAACAGTACTGTATCAGTATTTTTAGGTATTTATTCAAATGCAGATATGGTGGAGGTTCATTTTTGGTTTTTTGGGGGTTTTTTGTTTATATTTTATTTATTATTATTTAACACTATTTTGTTAAATAATGGGTTATTTGAATCATCCTAAAAGCACCTTTTACTGTGAGGTAAAAGGTGCAGAGGCAGATGTTAGTTTTTTTGTTGGGATTGCACAAAAACAATGTTATGATGTTAGTTCTGACCTAATAGAATATGAACATTGGAATAGGATCTTAAACTGTAACATAATTAAAATTTAACAGAAGAACATTTGCGATGTAGCATTAGATCCTGTTCTGATCAAATTAAAATGTGTTTAGTATTGTGCATATTTTTGGTTTTATTCAATTCTTCCAGGAAAACCTCTATTAAAAAAGAAACAAAACAAATTTAAAACTTGCCTTTTAACAGTGTCATGATATATCATGATATATTGTATCGTGATCCTAGTACTGTGATCTGTATCGTATCGCCACAGTCTTGCCAAACACACCCCTAGTCTCAAGGCTCTCCTGTGTCTTATATTGGGGGGTGGGGGGTGGAGTGCATGCCATTTAGGATAAGAGTCTGTATGTAACTCAGAAGTAATACAGTAGTCATGTAATGCATTACAATTCTGAGACGGTAATATTCTAAGGTAAAGAATGACTATAAACAACTAGACAGGCACTCAGAGAACGCAGACCTCCACCAAGGCAGATCAGCCAGCCCCCCCCTCATCACCACCAAAACGTAATCATTTGTTCCTTGTGCCAGTATCAACACTTCCTGAAAATTTCATCAAAATCCGTCCATAACTTTTTCAGTTATGTTGCTAACTAACCAACAAACAAACAAAAAACCCAGAAGAAAACATTACCTCCGCCATCCTTGGCAGAGGTAATAACAGTAACAAGTAATCTGTAATGGATTACAGTTTGGAAGTAACTTGCACAACACTGCTCATATCACATTATTTTTTAATCGTCTTTGTGTGTCATTTTCGTAATTCCGCTTTAATTGGACATAATAGCACTAAAAACCAGTGCAATAATCTGGCTCACTTCTGATTGGTTTTATTAGAGGATATAATACCCTTTGAGTTGAGGGAACAGCAGATTGGCAGCGAGTTTGTGGATTTTGGCTCCGATAAAAAAGGTGATAAATGCATTCATACGCCAGGATTTGTTTGTATTTATCCAGATATGCAGACGGTTTCTTCCTTTAAGCAGATAGCGGTGCCACTACGGGTGATTGTTTGATGCTTCATTTTCCTTTGGAGACTCAGTGATGTCTGTAATAAACTCAGCTTTTCTGCTCGTCCCCATAGCAACAGCCACATGCCTATTTCCACTTACCGTCGGATGCTCCGGGCTCCGAGCTTAGCAGCGTGTGTCTGTGTACGTTATCTAAGTAAGTGAATGTGTCCAATCATCTGCGTACTTTATGCTCGTGATGCCAATCTTACATCGGACCGCCACGGGCGTGCATGTGTATGCTGATCGAACATGCTGTCTTGTGTTTAACGTGATGAAATTGCGTTAGGGACATCTTTCCGGGCTGCGTCCACGGAGCTTTCAGCAGTAGATATCAATATTGTCTGACTCGTGTGCTGCGAGCCAACTGTTGTTTTATCTCTGCAGCGTTACAAACTTGATGGAGAGCTTTGCATTTGATGTTTACGTGTTTGGAATAACATGAATATGGGTAATAGTGTGGAGAAATGGAGACAGTTTACACAGTCAGTTATGTCTGACAAACTTACTGGAATAAACCACTGTGTAAATTAGGGAAGCACCGACGCCGATACCAGTATCAGGTATCGGTCCGATACTGACCATGTGTACTTCTACTCACTCACCCACTAATCCTTTCAATCCATGTAATAATTGGTGTAAAATACAGTTTGTCATCTTTTCATGGTCATCAGATATGACCCATTTGTCTCATATGTTCTGGTTTTGTCAAAACTGGAAAACTTTTGGTAGTCTATATGTAAATTTCTTTCTAATGTTACAGGGTCTCATCCTGAACCTGAGCCAACAATTGCAATATTTGGCATCACATCACGTCCTTTCCATTTTAACCAAAATCAAAAATCTAATTGCCTTCACTCTTCTAGCTCGCAGACTAATACCACTAAAATGGAAAGATAAACAACCTCCAACATTTAAATCTTGGTTTGTGGATCTTTCACATCATTTAACATTGGAAAAAATCAGATATTCTATAAGAGGATGTACCAATAAATGTTTCAGTACCTGGCAACCTGCTCTGAATCATATAAAAGAGGTAGATCCATCACTTATTCCACTGTAGTCTTATAATACGACTCTGTGACTAATATCTGTGTTCCTTATCTATTTATTATTATTATTGTTGTCAATTATGTTTTGTTTGGCTTCTTTTTTGGGTGCAGCAGGGTGGGAATGTCCATGGGTTTTGGTTAAAAGCAAAAAAAAACAAAAAAACAACAGTGACTGTATTATGCTTTTCTGTGACTTGATATGTAATAAAAATCAGTTTGAACAAGATATAACCCATTTGGACGTTCAGAGGCTCTGAAGTTATCGTGAAAACACCGTCATCTTCTACAACATTGATTCACCAGTAAAACCCATAGAGTTGGATCAATGACAGTGGATGGAGATGCTTGGTTTATGTTCAGTTAATGGTAGATTTTACTGTAAAAGTCACTTTTTCAGACAAACTTACTGGAATAAACCACTGTGTAAATTAGGGAAGCACCGATGGCGATATCATTATCAGGTATCGGTCCGATACTGACCATGTGTACTTCTACTCACTCACCCACTAATCCTTTCAATCCATGTAAATAATTGGTGTAAAATACAGTTTGTCATCTTGTCATGGTCATCAGATATGTCTTATATGTTCTGGTTTTGTCAAAACTGGAAACTTTTGGCAGTCTATATTTAAATTTCTTTCTAATGTTACAGGGTCTCATCCTGAACCTGAGCCAACAATTGCAATATTTGGCATCACATCACGTCCTTTCCATTTTAACCAAAAATCAAAAAATCTAATTGCCTTCACTCTTCTAGCTCGCAGACTAATACTACTAAAATGGAAAGATAAACAACCTCCAACATTTAAATCTTGGTTTGTGGATCTTTCACATCATTTAACATTGGAAAAAATCAGATATTCTATAAGAGGATGTACCAATAAATGTTTCAGTACCTGGCAACCTGCTCTGAATCATATAAAAGAGGTAGATCCATCACTTATTCCACTGTAGTCTTATAATACGACTCTGTGACTAATATCTGTGTTCCTTATCTATTTATTATTATTATTGTTGTCAATTATGTTTTGTTTTGGCTTCTTTTTTTGGGTGCAACAGGGTGGGAATGTCCATGGGTTTTGGTTAAAAGCAAAAAAAAAAAAACAACAGTGACTGTATTATGCTTTTCTGTGACTTGATATGTAATAAAAATCAGTTTGAACAAGATATAACCCATTTGGACGTTCAGAGGCTCTGAAGTTATCGTGAAAACACCGTCATCTTCTACAACATTGATTCACCAGTAAAACCCATAGAGTTGGATCAATGACAGTGGATGGAGATGCTTGGTTTATGTTCAGTTAATGGTAGATTTTACTGTAAAAGTCACTTTTTCAGACAAACTTACTGGAATAAACCACTGTGTAAATTAGGGAAGCACCGATGGCGATATCATTATCAGGTATCGGTCCGATACTGACCATGTGTACTTCTACTCACTCACCCACTAATCCTTTCAATCCATGTAAATAATTGGTGTAAAATACAGTTTGTCATCTTGTCATGGTCATCAGATATGTCTTATATGTTCTGGTTTTGTCAAACTGGAAAACTTTTGGCAGTCTATATTTAAATTTCTTTCTAATGTTACAGGGTCTCATCCTGAACCTGAGCCAACAATTGCAATATTTGGCATCACATCACGTCCTTTCCATTTTAACCAAAAATCAAAAAATCTAATTGCCTTCACTCTTCTAGCTCGCAGACTAATACTACTAAAATGGAAAGATAAACAACCTCCAACATTTAAATCTTGGTTTGTGGATCTTTCACATCATTTAACATTGGAAAAAATCAGATATTCTATAAGAGGATGTACCAATAAATGTTTCAGTACCTGGCAACCTGCTCTGAATCATATAAAAGAGGTAGATCCATCACTTATTCCACTGTAGTCTTATAATACGACTCTGTGACTAATATCTGTGTTCCTTATCTATTTATTATTATTATTGTTGTCAATTATGTTTTGTTTTGGCTTCTTTTTTTGGGTGCAACAGGGTGGGAATGTCCATGGGTTTTGGTTAAAAGCAAAAAAAAAAAAAACAACAGTGACTGTATTATGCTTTTCTGTGACTTGATATGTAATAAAAATCAGTTTGAACAAGATATAACCCATTTGGACGTTCAGAGGCTCTGAAGTTATCGTGAAAACACCGTCATCTTCTACAACATTGATTCACCAGTAAAACCCATAGAGTTGGATCAATGACAGTGGATGGAGATGCTTGGTTTATGTTCAGTTAATGGTAGATTTTACTGTAAAAGTCACTTTTTCAGACAAACTTACTGGAATAAACCACTGTGTAAATTAGGGAAGCACCGATGGCGATATCATTATCAGGTATCGGTCCGATACTGACCATGTGTACTTCTACTCACTCACCCACTAATCCTTTCAATCCATGTAAATAATTGGTGTAAAATACAGTTTGTCATCTTGTCATGGTCATCAGATATGTCTTATATGTTCTGGTTTTGTCAAAAACTGGAAAACTTTTGGTAGTCTATATGTAAATTTCTTTCTAATGTAACAGGGTCTCATCCTGAACCTGAGCCAACAATTGCAATATTTGGCATCACATCACGTCCTTTCCATTTTAACCAAAAATCAAAAAATCTAATTGCCTTCACTCTTCTAGCTCGCAGACTAATACTACTAAAATGGAAAGATAAACAACCTCCAACATTTAAATCTTGGTTTGTGGATCTTTTACATCATGTAACATTGGAAAAAATCAGATATTCTATAAGAGGATGTACCAATAAATGTTTCAGTACCTGGCAACCTGCTCTGAATCATATAAAAGAGGTAGATCCATCACTTATTCCACTGTAGTCTTATAATACGACTCTGTGACTAATATCTGTGTTCCTTATCTATTTATTATTATTATTGTTGTCAATTATGTTTTGTTTTCTGCTTCTTTTTTTGGGTGCAACAGGGTGGGAATGTCCATGGGTTTTGGTTTAAAAGCAAAAAAAAAAAAACAACAGTGACTGTATTATGCTTTTCTGTGACTTGATATGTAATAAAAATCAGTTTGAACAAGATATAACCCATTTGGACGTTCAGAGGCTCTGAAGTTATCGTGAAAACACCGTCATCTTCTACAACATTGATTCACCAGTAAAACCCATAGAGTTGGATCAATGACAGTGGATGGAGATGCTTGGTTTATGTTCAGTTAATGGTAGATTTTACTGTAAAAGTCACTTTTTCAGACAAACTTACTGGAATAAACCACTGTGTAAATTAGGGAAGCACCGATGGCGATATCATTATCAGGTATCGGTCCGATACTGACCATGTGTACTTCTACTCACTCACCCACTAATCCTTTCAATCCATGTAAATAATTGGTGTAAAATACAGTTTGTCATCTTGTCATGGTCATCAGATATGTCTTATATGTTCTGGTTTTGTCAAAACTGGAAAACTTTTGGCAGTCTATATGTAAATTTCTTTCTAATGTTACAGGGTCTCATCCTGAACCTGAGCCAACAATTGCAATATTTGGCATCACATCACGTCCTTTCCATTTTAACCAAAATCAAAAAATCTAATTGCCTTCACTCTTCTAGCTCGCAGACTAATACCACTAAAATGGAAAGATAAACAACCTCCAACATTTAAATCTTGGTTTGTGGATCTTTCACATCATTTAACATTGGAAAAAATCAGATATTCTATAAGAGGATGTACCAATAAATGTTTCAGTACCTGGCAACCTGCTCTGAATCATATAAAAGAGGTAGATCCATCACTTATTCCACTGTAGTCTTATAATACGACTCTGTGACTAATATCTGTGTTCCTTATCTATTTATTATTATTATTGTTGTCAATTATGTTTTGTTTTCTGCTTCTTTTTTTGGGTGCAACAGGGTGGGAATGTCCATGGGTTTTGATTAAAAGCAAAAAAAAACAAAAAAACAACAGTGACTGTATTATGCTTTTCTGTGACTTGATATGTAATAAAAATCAGTTTGAACAAGATATAACCCATTTGGACGTTCAGAGGCTCTGAAGTTATCGTGAAAACACCGTCATCTTCTACAACATTGATTCACCAGTAAAACCCATAGAGTTGGATCAATGACAGTGGATGGAGATGCTTGGTTTATGTTCAGTTAATGGTAGATTTTACTGTAAAAGTCACTTTTTCAGACAAACTTACTGGAATAAACCACTGTGTAAATTAGGGAAGCACCGATGGCGATATCATTATCAGGTATCGGTCCGATACTGACCATGTGTACTTCTACTCACTCACCCACTAATCCTTTCAATCCATGTAAATAATTGGTGTAAAATACAGTTTGTCATCTTGTCATGGTCATCAGATATGTCTTATATGTTCTGGTTTTGTCAAAACTGGAAAACTTTTGGCAGTCTATATTTAAATTTCTTTCTAATGTAACAGGGTCTCATCCTGAACCTGAGCCAACAATTGCAATATTTGGCATCACATCACATCCTTTCCATTTTAACCAAAAATCAAAAATCTAATTGCCTTCACTCTTCTAGCTCGCAGACTAATACCACTAAAATGGAAAGATAAACAACCTCCAACATTTAAATCTTGGTTTGTGGATCTTTCACATCATTTAACATTGGAAAAAATCAGATATTCTATAAGAGGATGTACCAATAAATGTTTCAGTACCTGGCAACCTGCTCTGAATCATATAAAAGAGGTAGATCCATCACTTATTCCACTGTAGTCTTATAATACGACTCTGTGACTAATATCTGTGTTCCTTATCTATTTATTATTATTATTGTTGTCATTTTTTTTTTTTCTTTATTTCAAATTATACATTTACCCAAACATGTACCCATACACAGGGAACTACACAGACACAACATAAACAAACAAACCATACAACGAACGTACCAACCCCCCCCCCACCCCACCCCAAAAAAAAAGAAAAGGAGGAAAAAAAAAGGAACAAGATAAATTATGTTATCAACTCCTCTTTACAATACTCAGGGCTGAGTCAAGACAATGCAAACCAACAACACATTACTAGTATTGATGATATTTTCAGTAAATGTTGATACTGGCAGAAGGAACAAATGATAAAATTTTGATGAGGGGGGACTGATCTGCTTTGGCGGAAGTCTGCGCTCTCCAAGTGCTTTTCTAGTTTGTATATGGTTTGGTTTAAGTGTAAAAAAGTAAAGTTACCCGAAAATGTTTATATTTACAAACTATCTTTTCACCAAAATTGTGAATATCCTGAAAAAATATTAACCTTTTTAATGCATGAATTATGAGAACCTTAATCAAGATTTTTTTTTTTTCTTGAGTGTTTTTATTCGTCTTTAGGCATGAAAAAAAAACAAAAAAACAATGCGATTGAATTTTTTTTTTTTTTTTTTTTTAATCAACCTGTTTTTCATGGAGTTACAAAAATGTCCACTCAGCTACACCATGAATTTTATTCTTGAAGCAAAGAAACATGTATTTAAAACCCAATATCATAAAGTGACGTGAAAACAGTGAAATGAAACCATGTTTAATGCAGCTAATCTGATGTTTTCTCACATTTTAACATATTCTAATACTAGTTATTACTCACTTCATGGAGATAATATGCAAAAAAATAAATATTAACAATTGATTTCCACTCAAGAACCAATCAAGTACAGCAAAGTTACAATAATGGTATGAATTGCAGTTTATGAGATGATGCATAAGTGTCCACTGTGTTGGTTGATATGGAACTAAAACAACAAAACCCATGAATATACAAGAGTAAAGCTGTAGAGTAACTGTCCACTGTAGTGACCACTATGCATGAATGGGTTAACAACCTGAAATGTCTCAAGAAAAGTAAGTGTAATTTTACCAATATTCCACCTTTAACTAAATGCTTTGTATATTTGTATTTCCACTGTGATCTGAAAATTCTAATGCACATGTGCAAATGATGAACTGAGACCAAATATTGTTAAAATTGCACTTATTTTTCTTAAGAAATTTCAGGTTTTCAACAAACAAACCCAGATGAAAACATAACCTCCGCCGTTCCTTGGCGGAGGGTAATAATGCTTGTTGTGGACCAACAGGAGTGGACCTTCGAACTACAGAGTGTTGTTCTGAGGTTTGTGACACTACTGGGCAGACGGCTTAAGGCGGCCATACACTGTGCGATTATTTCGATCGTTGCACGCAGCTCCATCTCAAACTGTGCGAATCAGTCGTACAGTCAGACTCACGATTCATGTTCTCACACTGTACGGACCGACGCTCGTATGCGACCTGACTGCTCACACTGTAGGACCATACACCACAGGACGCACGACACGTTTGAGTGTTGTATCCGGAAATACAACGTTAAAATACCAAGGAATCCGTAAAAGTGCATAGACGATTGTGTATTGGCATGAGTCACGAAATGGTAGTGCTAAACAAAAACCAACGAGCTGCTTTGGTAATATGTGCCATTATCTGTGAGGAATCAAAAAAGAAGAAAAGACAACAATGTGTTTGGTGCAGGAATTGGTTGGCCAGACGTGGACAGTATGGGCTGTCAATCCTATAGCAGGAACTAGAGGTAAGCTGCAAAAGCTAAATTGCACAAGGACAACAGCTAGCTACTGTCAGCTTGTACGCTACTGTACGCGTCTGTGTTCGCGCATGCACAGTGTGAGAATTTGAGGCACATCGGTTCGTGGCACTGCTTTGACAGTACGATACACTCACGAGGATGCGAGCAGGATTTCAAACAGCTCCGTTTCCTTGCGAACACACGATTGCTGGTCGTGAGGTGGTCGTGAGGTGCTAATCGCTTCTCTTTACCCCATGTACACTGCACGAAGCACGACACACGATTAGAGGCACATCGGGCCCGATCCCAGAAATAGTCGCACGAGTGAGAAATCGTCTCTAAACTCGCACAGTGTAAGGCCGCCTTTATTCTGTTAAACTGGAAGAACCAAAATCCTCCGACTCATCAGATTCTGTTGAAAGACATTATGCAACATTTACATTTGGAGAAAATCAAATTTTTACAAAAAATAATGTAAAGTTATTTTATTCAATTTGACAGCCCTTTATAGACTATTTTAATATTAAGTAAGTAGGCAGACCACCCCCCCTTCCCCCTTTTTATTTTTTTTATGTGTGTATATGTGAGTGCAGGTGTAGTATTCTTGTTTCGACATCACATATATTGGATTCTGTATATGACTTTTTTATATTGTCATTATTCTAATTTCAATAAAAAGAGTTAAAAAAAGATAAATTAAAGCTGCAAGCAGCATTGGGCAGGACCGCGCACTGGGCGATCCGCCTCCCGTACATTCACCCTCCCGTGCATTCCGCCTCCCGTACGTTTCGCCTCCTGGTTACCGTCAACACCTTCATTCCTTTTGCATCCGTCCTCCTTTCATCCCTGCAGAACACCTGTACCCCTCTGCTGAAACCACCATCACCTTTTAATGAGGCTTTTATTTTGAAAAGCCTACTGTGTGTGTGTATGCAAATGTGTGTGTGACAGACAGAATCCGTTTGAGTGACTTGAAATTGTACAAACGGGAGCATAAAAATGATACTTTACCATTTTTAATAAGGCTTTGATTTTGTAAAACTCTATTGTGTGTGTGTGTGTGTGTGTGTGTGTGTGTGTGTGTGTGTGTGTATGTGTGTGTACCATTCACATTTTTATCGTCCTCATTTTTATTCTAGTTCATATATAAATACAGGGTGACACAAAAAAACCGAGAACTTTTTAACAATCCAATAAAGCCAAGAGTGATGGAAGAAAATATTTTATTCATAGTAATTGAAACCTTAAACCATGCCATTTAAAAAACAATGATGAAATTTTCATTTTTTAAAAATTACTTCCTGTAGATGGCGTCCTCCTGTACGAATGCATTCTTGAAATCTGCTGTTGCGATTCCTCATTGACCGCTGCAACATCTCAGCTGGGATACTGTGAATTTCATCCTGAATTCTCTGTTTTAACTCATCCGGAGTTCTTGGTCGAGTCGTGCACACTTTACTCTAGAGATAGCCCCACAAGGAAAAATCACAAACGGACAATCTGGCGATCTAGGGGGCCAGGGAACGTTACCGAATCTTGAGATCACACGGTTACTGAACAATTCTCGCACAGCCGCCAATGGTTATTAAAATGGGGGTGTGTTTACTTGCTCAAGGTCACTGTCTCGCAGTGCTGCCACTTGCTCATGTCTGCCAATACACACTTCAAAAAATTCCCGTTTTTTTGGGTCACCCTGTATATATAATTGAGGGTTTTACTTTGAAAGGCAATTTTCTGACTTCCTCTTGGAGAGAGCTCATAGCGTCCTATATTTTTGTAGTACTCAATGTAACGAATAATAATAATAATAATAACTTTATTTATATAGCACCTTTTAAAACAAAGTTTACAAAGTGCTTTGACAAACAAATAAAGGGCACAACAGCAGGATACAAGATGTAAATAAAAACACTAAAAAACACTAAAATAGAAGCAACATAATAGGAGAGATGTGTACAACAATGCAGAAACAAGACACTTCAAATAGATTAAATGAATCGGAATAAGGAGTGCAGGGGTAATGTAACATGATGCTGTTAAATCAATGCAGAAGTAGAGGCGTGAGATAAAACATCATGTATGAGAATATAAACCAACAATCAAACAGGATAAGATTCAAATTAAAAATTAAAAAATTAAAAATTAAAAGGGACAAACATCACACAAAAGCAAGTCTATAAAAGTGTGTTTTAAGAAGTGACTTAAAAGATGCCACTGAACGAAGGGGGTCAAAATCCAGTTCGAAGTGGCACGGAATAATAATAATAATAATAATAATAATAATAATAATAATAATAATAATAACTAGAAGCACTCGGAGAGCGCAGACCTCCGCCAAGGCTGATCAGTGCGCCCCCCCCCGTGGGCCCCCCCCACCCCCGATCACCACCAAAATTTAATAATTTCTTCCTTATCCCATTTCCAACAAACCCTGAAAATTTCATCCAAATCTGTCCATAACTTTTTGAGTTATGTTGCACACTAACGGACAGACAAACAAACAAACAGACAGACAAACAAACAAACAGACAGACAGACAAACAAACCCTGGCAAAAACATAACCTCCTTGGCAGAGGTAATAATAAAAAAAACGAACAAAAAACAAAGGCTGGAATTTGACCTTGAAAAATGCACACGAGCCTGAGTTTTAGACCGCTGCATCAGATGACCTGCCTCCAGAACCACCTGATGTAAACCCAGCTGAGATGCTCTGGAATGAACTGGCCCAATTTATAGCATTTAAAGCACATTTACAACCCGAGTACACCCAGCCAATAGACATAATATACATCAGTACAAATGAAAAGCCCACAATGGCAGTAAAATATACAATTATCAGCTCTGCCAACCGGGGGGGGGGGGGGGGGGGTGGGTTGTCTGTCCATCTGTCCGTCTATCAGCAGGGAGAACTACTTAGTGGAAGAGTTGAACATGGGCCAAGGGCGAACCAGGGAACTGATTTTTTTCAAGACTTTTATAGTATTACGAGATTAAATGACAGAGCTGCGGGGTTGTTACACCCCCACGTCTACAACCCACAATTTAACTCCTGAAAGCTGCAGAGTATGACCGAGAAAAAGTCTGTACTTACCTTTCAACGTGTTGTAAGAGGACAGAAGGAGTCTGCAAAGTTCTGTGGACTTTCAGACTGTGGAAAATCACCCCAACCGGGGGGGGTGGCTTAACACATGACTGACAGCTGTAACTACCAATAGGGTTTTAGATTCCAGCCAGTCTACTGTTCTACTCCATCAATTGCGACTGAAGCTCAGAAAAACGCCTTCACTTT